>NW_027176406.1:10109758-10192258 GCF_023349555.1 Cebidichthys violaceus | reverse complement strand
CTGTATGTTACACAGTACAAGAAACTACCACAAACACACAAGCCCACAGCACATGTCACATGACTGACAGGAGAAGGATGGATAGAGCGGATGGGGTCTTACCAATCAAACTAAGGTCTGAGAAAACCATGCAATCCAAGTCAGGCGGAAAGAACAGGGAAGAGAGAGAGAGAGAGAGAGAGAGAGAGAGAGAGAAATGCGGATATAGTTTGAGACAGTGGAATGATCAAAGTGATGAAGGAGTCAGAGCTAAATGTGTAGCTGCTGACTCCACAAGCAGAAGATGCTGTTGGGTCTCTAAAGCTAGTTGATAAAACAATTGTAGCAGTACAGAGAAGGAAAAACAGGAAAATACAAGGGCCAGAAAATGAATTCAAGCTGTAAAAATTAAACAGTTAGGCCAACAAAGGAAGCATTGAACTCCATCATCCATGCACCAAAGTAGTCAGCTTAAAAGATGTAAAGTGTGCATTACTGAACCGACTGTATGCCTACTGTTATCAAATGAAGAAGCTGTGAGCGGTAACAATGGCGGATATGGCAGAAAGTGACTAATGAGTATAGGTCAAGGATGTTTACAGAGTAACGTTTAGCCAAGGAAAGGTTTGAGGTCATACACACCAGAGTACTCCACTGGGATTATGGACAAAAGCCAGAGGATGAGATACGGGAGAGAGAGAGGTGATGTTAACATGGGTAGATGGCTAACACTGTGCATCACAGCTGGACCAAAGCAAGTGGTGTAGCATCCCAGCAAACAGCAGCTGTCGGACTTACAATGACTTTAAAAGAAGTACGAGTAGAGCAAGAGCTGCTAGCAGAGCAGAGCAGTAGAGAGCCATTAAAACAGCTTTGTGGGAATTGTTAAGAAATATTTAGGGTTATCATGCATTTCATTTGGCCGATACGACAAGATTATCAATTTTAGTTGATCACATTGAGAAATTACAGAAGCCCTGAGAGGCAAGTGAGAGAAGTCTGATCTGAATGGTTTTCTGCCCTGTGATTTTGACTGATGAACAGGTAAAAAATGTTTTTAAGTTTCTTAATCATTTGTTTTCCATCTTGGAAAAAAGGTTTTGCTTGGATCATTTTTCTATGTTACTTTTTGTTTCACCTGTGAATGCCTAAAGAAAGACATGACAATAAGTTAACATAACTTGCTGACACAATATTTAGCTTTTAGTCCTACAGTATTTAGAACATCAGGTCGTGGTGCAGTTCAGCCTCTTGTGGCTGAAATGAGTATTACAATAACAAACACCCTCCAAACCCTTTCTTTTCACCGGTTTTCGCAGACGAAAAAAAATATATATATAAAAAAATATATATTTTTCACTACCCGTTTCACAAATGGAAAAAATGTAAGTAACTTACAAAGATTATCCTTAAACCTTTTCCCCCTGTTCTTAATTCATAAACACAGAAGAGAAAACTATTTAGATCAGACTTAGAAAATGGAGAACAAGATTTTTGTTTTTTCACTGGTCTCTCAGGGCTTCAGTAAGAAACAGCCTGATGTCACATATTATTTTCAACAAATCCACACAACAGTAAGTAAGGTCAAGTTTGCTCACAGGTGTCTATTAATTGAAATTAATAGACACCTGTGAGCAAATAACAAACAAGTACACACTAATAACATTTACATGCCTAATCATTATAAACTCTTACACAACAACCCATTACGTATTGTGAATACTCAAGTACCAGAGAAGGACAGTAGGGTTCATTCACTTAAACAATTAGTGAGTCAATTCAATGAATAAAGACATTTCACACCGACTGTTCCAACACAATCCAGATGAAATGTATTCAGAGTATCTGACAGGGTTTCTGCTACCTTACTCCAGTTCAGTGCTGCATTGTTCCAACGAAGAGAACGTGTTTACTCACCCAGCAGGTCGGCCCCGTCATCCACATCCCCTATGATCCCAGTGCCTGCAGAAGACAGCTCTTCAAACAGAGACTCTGTGTTTCGGTCAAACGCCATGTTCTCAATGCCTTTAGTAGGAGTACTAGAAGAAGAACAAGAACAGGAGGTGATGCTAACGCTACCTGGTGAAACATTGTTTAAAACTGACCTGGTAGCATGTTTGTTTTTTTTAAACCACCTGCAGGGTTTGTATCCAATGACGTCCATGTCCAGCTCAGGGGTGGTCTCAATGATGTCCTGCACATCTGAGCTCTGCTCATTTTCAGGCAAACCTGCACATGACAAAATACCAAAGAGAAAGAAGGACACTGTGAGTCAAAATCTAAAAACTAGGATGTTTTCAGAATGAAGTAATAAAAATCACTTTCTTTCTGTGACACCTCTACAGCACAAAGGCTGCATGCCAAACCCTTCATATACTGTGTATAACAATGAAAAGAAATGCATGTAGGCCACTAAGACAGATGACTAATGAATGTGATTCTGTGACTTGTGCAGTTTCATGATGTTTGACCCTACCCACTGATATGGACCTGGTCCCCGGTGCAGCCTGCACCTCCGTGCTCTTACTGTTCCTATCTCCCTTCTCCATGTCCGAGGTGGACATCGGCGTGGCCGACTTTGAGCCGGTGAAGTCCGACAGCTCATCCTGTAATGAAAAGAAGTTTAAATACAGCGATATTACAGATAGATATTCAAAGACAGGGGTCAAAATGAAAATGAGATAAAACAGGACATACAGAACACCACAAAGATAACAACACAGTTTACAATCTAACAGGTTAACAAGGGTTAGAGGTTTACTACATACACTACACATGCAGAACAACACAAGACGTAAGTCCAATTTCTCTCAGCTCTTACATTTTGTAGAGCAAGAGCACCGTAATTAACTCTAAGTGAAAATTACATGACATTACTGTCATTTAGCAGACACTTTTATCCAAAGCGACTTACATCTATCTACCGTAGACGCAGCTACGGGAGACATTTTTGGGGTTAAGTGTCTTGCTCAAGGACACATTGACATGAGACTAGCTGGGATCGAACCACTGACCCTCTGATTGAAAGGCGGCCCTGCTCTCCACTTAGCCACGGTCACCTCCAAATCCCTTAAATACAACAATTTGAAATACTGAGCTACAGGGAACTGGGTTTCTTTTCCATGAATTTGGAGCTCATTAAAACATCAATATAGAAATACTATGAATCAACACAAAAAAAAGAAAGAACCTTGAAACACTAAACAACATTAAGGGTGGACTGAGGAAAGTTTTTCCAATCAGAGAAAACATGAGCGACACAGCGGCAGCACACAAACACAGACGAGGAACACAGAGCCACACAACATCAGCTGAAATCAAACATGGCCACAATGAGAGCTGCCATTCTACCTCTAGTACACAACACAACAAACCCACACGACACTCAACAAATAAAAACAGCTACGATGAAACAGCACAGAGACTGAAAGTATAAACCGACTGCACGTTAGAACGTATGACACAAATACAGAACTAAAAGACACGACTGGTATGTGTGATGCTGCGTTATCGTACAATGAGTGATGACAAATGTTAGTTCTGTTGAAGAGCTGCATGAATGAAGCAAATTCACAAAGAAGCATGTGGAATATAAAAGTCATGCATTTTAATGGTAAAGAATAATAAGAGACCAGATGCAACCACGCTGTTATTGATTTTGAAAGATTAATTAAAATAATTAACACAGCTGATTGTTGTGTGCACTTAAGACTTTTGAAAAAGACCCCAAACAATGAAGCCCTCACACAGGACATGGTTGCATGTAGCATGATCTAGCGCAGGTGGTCTGTGAAGTGAGGGTCTATAAACGCACAAAGTGAGAGGCGACGCGTTTGAAATGATGAAACAGATATAGTGGGGGGGGGGGGAGACTACTGAAGCCCACACACACGCAAACACAAACAGTGTGCTGTCCACAGCCAATGCAGGCGTGCTGCTGGCACTTCCGCCAGCCGCCACTCATCCAACTACCTTGCAGTCATCTGCCAGTGATTTCCCCCAAGTAGAGTCCTGCGCACTCTTACCCTCCCTTGCCTTTGGGGGGTTGACAAAGTCCAACTGCTTGGGGGAGGGAGAGTAAGAATGAAGCTCACATGTGCAGAAGCAGTTCAGATGAAATGCATATGCAACAAAGTGTGCATGTCTGTGATGTGAATGGATCAGTACTATCTTATGACAGTGTCTGTAGATGTATGTATGTGTGTGTGTGTGTGTGTGTGTGTGTGTGTGTGTGTGTGTGTGTGTGTGCGCACATGTGGCTAGCTCATACAGTCGACTGTCTAGTTTAGCAATAGATCCATCTTTAATCACGTTAATTCATCTTTTTTCTTCATCATTTTCTGTACATAATGTCCCCATTAAATCTATGTGTTATACAATAGTGACTGATGGTAACATCTGTAGGATTGAAACAAGTAGTTAATGCAACTGTTTTGATATTTGGTTTATAGTTAATCCCCAGTTTATTCGCTGATTTTCTTAATCTTATGCGACTGTGATCTGCTGACAACGTCTTGGGCTGTCAGAAATTGTGGTGGGTAATTTTCACAATTTTCTGACAGATATCAGTAGTTGTTGTCCAACCAAATGTTTTTTTTTTGTCTATTATTATTAGTATTTGGTGCATAACAATAAAGAACAGATTTTTACAAAAGGTATCAAAACTAATGCAGCAGTCCCAGAGATATAGTCTTTTATCCCATGCCTACATTACCTACAATGCAACTGGACTGTCGGCCGATCGGCCAGATATTTGGGTGATTCTATGCTAATAGCTGCTAATGTAGCGCCGAGCAGCTAACCTGCAGCAGAGATGAGGAGCTACAAATGTCTGGTAAGCTCACTTCTTTCTAACTCTACGCCGCTAGATTTTTTTTTTTGTCATTTTAAAATGTGTAGTCTTCAGCCCCTTTAACTGCTTTGTAAAGGTCCTGTTTAATTAAACAAAAAAATATAATTATGCCAGCTTCAAAGACAATGGGATGCTCTTGTTGTGGGTGGAGGCCTCGCATGCCGCATATGCACCTCATTGACCTGTCGTTCCTCTTCATTTGAGGCCCCGCCCACTCCCGTAAATAGATACGACGTCTCTGTTTAAGTCTAAGAGCCTGTCTGCATATCAAAGCCACTCATGTTCAAAAGGGTATGGCTCAACAATAACCGTCCTGTAGCAGTGATTGCATAAGGACTAATCACATTCCAGCTAGTCTTCTTCTCCCTCAGTGACTGGCTGCGAGCCATACAGCGGCAATCACTCCCATCATGCATCACGCCACAGAGCTGATGTCCCAGTTTTAACAAAGATGCAGCAGTGGGATGAATTAACATCGTCACCCTCCAGGTCTGCCACAGACACAGACATAACCCACACACAAAAAACTATTTCAGTACCAGTCACTGTGTTTTACGTATAAAAACAGCTTCATTTCATCCGAGTGACCATAACCATAATAACGTCTATGTTAGAAGAATGACTTGTGAATCTTAAAACAGTTTAACGTGAATTGAAATCACAAAAAATACACATCATACAATAAAGCTCTGGTTTATAATTTGCACCTGCATCAATAGAAACATCTATCTTTTCTGAATACGAGTATTCATAGATGTATCTCCTCTGACTGCTGCACCAGGAGAACAGACACACGTTTGCATATTCATCAATGGCTACAGAGGAGGATGTCTGAAAACAGAGATGGCCTTGTCAGACGCCTACTAAAATACGCCTTGGCACGCCCGAGCCTCATCAAAGGTTCCCTATTTTTAAATGGATCCAAAGCCAAACCTCCTCCATCTTCCAGCACTGGCAGCAGGGCTGGAAACACTCAAAAGGGATTAAAACGAACAGATCATTCTCCATTTTTATGCATTTTGTTTTGTGTATGTTTTGTATACGGGTGACACTCATTTTGATCAAACAGCTGAAACGGTGAAGGCACACTTAATCTCAGGTACCAAATAATTTGAATCAAGTGAGGAATTTTTTTTTTTACCATTTTATGATTATCATAATTCAGAGTGGAAAATCTGAGTTTACCATGTCTTCAGATAGTCTTTTTTGCATTTTTGTGTCGGTAATTCAAAGATTATTTGTGTGTCGCTATCATACACTTCATGTCTGAAGCTCATTTTCAAAATCCCCACATGAGTTATCAGCCTGATATTGTGTACCAGACACGACTTTATTCTTTGAAGACAAATCACACTGGAATGAGTCATTATTTTCCACCTGCTGTGATTAAAGCTCACATGAAGGAGCCATCCACACGCCTACCTTGAGGCTAGTGTTGGACCGCGCTGGGTCAGTGAATCTCCAGCCCTCTGTCCCCGGTGTCTCTGCCCTGGCCTGGGAGTCGGGGATTAGCAGAGACGCTCCACTGGGTGACGGGAAGATCCCCAAAGAAAGAGGCCGCTCTCTCCTGGATGGAAAAAAAAGAAAGCTACAAATGAACAAATCCCAGTCTCAGTTACAAGATTTCCACATATCCTTTAATTCAATTTATTTTGAATGTGTAGGCTATGGATAGCCTGTGCAATGAACGAAACTTGAACGAAATGTCTCCCATTTTGTCTGGGACATTGAAATCTGAACCCTGGTCTTGATGACGTGAATGTCAGCTGCCTTTCTCTGCTATCCATCCCGTCTGCCGTGAACGCAGCATTAACACAAACTTAAAGCAACAGAGTAACTGCTGTGGTCTTACCTGATTCGGCCGACCGCGCTCGACTCTGAAGTCTCACTTATCTGCTGCATTTTTATCCTTTCCACATGCTCCATGTAGTTATGGATCATCTGCAGAAGTCAAACCAAAGAGCCAGAGGTCATCAATGCGGTTACTGATAATAACATGGCAGTAGTTCCTTCCTCATCCTTTCTCTCCCCCTCACCTCTGAGTGCCGCTGATGGAGGGAGTTGTATTCTTTCTTGAGCTCCAACTCACGTTCTTCTAACCTGCCGACTGAAACAGAATACAACACCGCTCAGTTTCAGGAAGTCAATTCACAAGACGTAAGACAAGGGAAATACTTTGTCTATGAACTATTTGCAACATGAAAAAAATAACATGTTATATCTTGTTTCTGGAAAAAAACTGTGTAAAAATGTTCACAAATATGTTCCAGACTGTTTCTCGCCTGAGCCCAGTGACTTCCTGGAGAATACCGGTTGCAACTGCTCAGAGCCAAGAAAGAGTCGAGCACCAAACACCCCAAATCATTGTTTTCACACTATGACTTTTGTGCAGATTAAACATACGAGATAAGACATTTATATATGAAATGAGCTTTAGAGTTGCCGGTTCCCCCCTTTACCCAGAGGGGGAAATCTCACTGAAACGGGTTTCAATGTTGGGCTGATTTAAGAAATGACAAAAACACCAAATCCTCTACTAGCGCGTCAGGTCTATCCTAAGCCGCACAGAGAGCTCCTGCCACAGACTAATACATACTATCAATTACAGCGGCTAAAGCTTCTGCATGTCGTATGATGATGTGCTTATCTTTGTGTGTATTCTGGCATTACCGGGGGATGGAGACATGTAATGCAGTGAAGTGCGAATGTCTTCACAGACACTAATCACAGGGGAGACAGCCGAGGACTGAAGTAATCCCTCCAGTGTGCTCCTATTAGATTAGTGCTGTCCAAGGTTGGCAAATCACCGTGCGGCTGAACATTAAGCCAATGATATTGATTGAATTAATAATTAATTTACCAAAAAAGCTGTTTAACACCAACACAAAACACTGTGACACAAACAACACTAAAGAAATGCCAACAGTGTGATTTCCCTGATCTGCGCAATAAACCTTTAAAGTCCATTAAATATACCGTCATAAATCTGCTGGGAGGCCAAGAGGGTGAGACGTGTGTCTATGTATAAGTCTTCATCATCACATTGTTATCTTTATCATCTCTTTTAAAAAGGAGCGTTGCATATCTCACAGTCACCGGATGTCTGATCTGACGGTACAAATAGAAATGAGCTTCAAATGTCCCTATAAAACAAAACTGATTAATTATCCATCTCTTCAGTCCCAAGCAAGTGAAAATAAAGCCAAGACCAAAAGCAGGAGAATGGCTAAGAAAAATCTGAGCTAAACTGTCACTGCCCATCATCAGCTGTGGACTCTGTCCTAGATGCCTCATGAGCTCAGGTGCTGCAACATACAGTCATGAATGAATGATTTACTATTCACTGGGAGTGGCCACGGGTTGACTGAACACACTGAATAGTTGCGTGGAGTGTGTACACTCAAGGATCTCCATTTTCCCAAATTCGGGAAGATACAAAATGATGTCAAAATAAATCAAGTTACATTTAACTTTCAAGAATAAACCAAACAGACACTTGTGTCTGCCTTGTGCTCGTCCTCGTCTTTGTGTGAATGAATGAATCACTTTAACCAGCTGTGTTGCTCTGCCACTACATACCAGACCAGTCATAGTGTGAATCCACTTTCTCCAACCAGACCGAATGCGAGAGCCAATCGCTCTCCCTCCATTCCGTAATCCACCAATGAGATGGGCGGTAATGCACTGCTGCATTAGGAGGACGTGAATAACAGAAATCCTATAATCCCATTACTGTTAGTTACCCCAGCAAAGAGGGAGGAAGAGAGTGTGAGTCAGTGTGTATGGCTATGTATGTATGTATGTATGTATCCGTGTGTGTGTGTGTGTGTGTGTGTGTGTGTGTGTGTGTGTGTGTGTGTGTGTGTGTGTGTGTGTGTGTGTGTGTGTGTGCAGGAAGTAGGCATAACAAACCATGAGAGAGACATCAAACAAGGGAGGAGAATAAGGAAACGCCTTGTACATGGGAACAGACGGATAAATGAAAGATCATACTACTGGGTCATAACTGATTTTTCATCTGAATGAATGGACGTCTCCCCGTGACACACCGGAGAGCAGTGATTGTGACATTCATAATATATCATCTGTGCTTACTCTGGTCTGCGTAGTTCTTGATCTTGAGTTCCAGTTGCCGCGAATGGGACTCCTTTCTGTCCACATGGTTCTGCAGGTCCTTCTTATCCTGTTCATGCGTGTCCTCAAACTCAATGAACTTCTGCTCAGGAACGCAGACGCACAAGAACAAACAGAAACACAGAGCGTGGTCAGATTCACTGGCACTTCATCCCAAACCCATCAAAACTCATTGTAGTCGGATTAAAGGGATAATCAGGTTCCTTTTGGTCATTTATTAACATATTAGTCAAAAAGATAAGAACTTGAGCTAAATAATGTGCATCATTAATGTGTTCTTGATGTGACTAAGGTAAAGAAAACCTGAAACCATTAATGCATGAGCAACTTTTGTTATATACTTATATGCAACATGTAAGTAGTATTAGATTTATAACGTATTTGGTATTTTACAGAGCTAAACCCAATTAGTCTCATCAATCAACAGAGAAAAGGATCAGCTAATGTTTTCATGATTGATTTATTGTTTCAATTATTTTTCAGGTAAAATAGTTGAAAATATGCTGAACATTCTCTGGTTACAGCTCCTCCATGAGAGGATGAGCTGCTGGTCGGACAAAACAAGACATCTGAAAATCTGGGAAGCATTTCATAGAAACAATTGATGAATCAAAACGTATCCACAGATTGATCAATAATGAAACTAATCGATGAATAATAGTTGCAGCCCTATACACGGTGCCATACATAATGGCACAGACGATATGTGCCACAGCATAACTTTCCAGAGCATGTACCCTGATATATGACTAAATCAGCATTAGAGGAGCAGGATTTTGACTTTGTGGTTCATTCGGAAATTCCCGTTCCTCCCAGTTTCCTTCTAGGCGGACCTCTGAGCGTGTGTCAGCGTCCACATCCTGTCCAGCGGAGCAAGCCAAGGCCCTAATGTGGCTGCTCTTCCTCTTCCTCTTCCTCTGGATGCACGAGTCCTACTGTAGCTCGATGTACAAAAGCACGTCACAGCCTGCTCGGCAGCCTGTTATTGTTGCGCTATATGAATATATTTTGTTCTCAATGACAAATTATCTCCAGATTAATCTTATTTGTATGCAGCACTCAGGGTTGCCCAATTCATATGTTCAACAAATGTGCAAAAAACATTTGCTTAACTAAATAAATAATAAATCATGTATTAATGTAGAGCTGAAAGTGTATGTAAGAAATCTCAACAGCTGCAATCCTGTGGTCATACTTTATTGCGGGTATTTACATATAATAACATGTATAAATGAGGCAAAGTGATGAAGATGATAACTGGTAATGTGTGCAGATTGATGGTCTAGATATATACGAGAGAAAAACCAATGAGAAACTGGAGAAGGCTGTGAATTAGTTTTAATGATCTGAACATCTGGCTAGATTCCTCAGACTTAATCAAAATCAATGTGATGTCGGTCATTAATATCATAAGTAATTTGCACCGTTTAATTTCGTGTCCTTGTCTCCAAATTACATCAGAGATCGGAGGAAACAGGGTTGCAATAACAACCGGGAGCCGGGAGGATGATGATACCATCTATTTTGTGTCTGTGTGGAATCTTGATCATGATTTTTTTAAAAAGCAAATCGATGGCCAAGCAAGCAAAAGGTCTAAAAACCTAAATCATCTGGAAGAAGAAAGGTGACTTCACTACCAAGTCTGTGACGCCAGAATTTGACACTGAAACCCCAGACACAAAAACAAAGGGAAAGGAAGCAAAAACGCAAGCTGGTGGAAGTTCCCTCTCTGCTTGTGTCTGACAAAGGATCACATGACCTGGAAGTTATACCATGCCTCTCCATCAGACTCAGCGTATCGCTGCTCACTGCTCCTCAGGGGAGGGGACAAACTTCTCTTCCTTTCCAGGACAGTCCCGTACACACTGTGCATTTACTGTACAGTTGACATGATGTGTTACTATAACGGTGAAGGATACAGTAGTAATGTCAGTGTGCAGCGTGTGTGTGTGTGTGTGTGTGTGTGTGCGTGTGTGAGTGTGTGCCTGGCTGTCTTCACTGTCAATGTGTGTGCAGAGGGGTCTACGTGTCCACAGCATACTGGGGCCCACTGTCCCTGCTGTCCCTGCTGTCCGAGGGCCGAGTAAAAAAAAATGCAAGCTGGGACAGACGGTCTGAGTCTCATCACGGTTCCCTTCAATTCAAAAGCTCAGGGCCAGGAGGCAGATTCACACATTTTAAACCACACACATCTGAGGCAATACACAAGATCCCTGAGACATGCGCGCACACACACACACACACACACACACACACACACACACACACACACATCAGGGGGTCATGTGTGTTGGCAGTGTGTGATCACAAACGAGTGACAGCTTTTCCCACAAAATTCTTAATCAAACTTTGTGTAGCAGCAAATGCTGACTTGATTTCATATTTGTTCATTTAAAGGGCAACTCCACCGATTTGTACGGTTTGGACCATACTAAAGGCGTATATATTTGCATCTGCAGTATCAGTTAATACCATATTTTGAATCACAAGTCCCACAACTGTAGTGATCACTTGATAAATAGCAGATAGTTGCTCTGTCAACCAATAATAAAGTGAAAAGGGAGGTGAAAGAAGATGATAAACAGCCTTCGGAGATTAATGGGAGTTTTGGTTAGTTCTTTCTCCGGCACAATCTTAGGCCCTCGATGCACCGTGCCTGGCTTTGAATGTATTTAGATGAATCCTGAATATAGTTTTTATGGCCTAAAGTATCTGATTGAGCGATTATGTGGGTGATGAATATGGCTTAAGTGCGTTGCACAGGGGTAAAGGTCGACTGGTGGAGGACCCTAAATACAGTAGTGTGATCATCATGAGGTATCATTTGGGTAAAGCTGTGGTTGGATGCTTGTAGTGAATCCTATCACAGTACAAGCACATATGTCCTCCTACTGACTGCTTGTCTGTCTCCATCCTCTTATCCCTGTGTGTTTTTATTTTAAAACTTATGTTACAGTAACAAAACGCTGAGTCACATCATCGGCTGTTTACTCAGTCAGGGTCCCACAGGGCTCAGACAGTGACTTCACTAGCTGATGCAATAGGCGAGCTGATGGTCATAGATGGATTTGACAGAGAGAAGACGCCTTTGTTGAAGCAGTGGGTGAGAAGTCCCATCATAGGATTACAGTGTCACTGACCATCCTTCTGATGACACACAGCTAATACACAAAGAGAGGGCCAATTCTGCCTGACGTTAGCCGTGACACTGCCTTGTTTACATCCCCAACGAGCTCCGTGGCAGGACGGGCAGGATGCTGCTCCCGGGCCACGTGCACAGGTTAAGTCATCGCACAGGGATGCTGGGAGGGCGGAACACCTGAGGCAGCCCTCGTTCCTCCCCACTAGGTTTGCCGGTGACCATCCCGTTTTTGTTGTGTGTTTTCCCCAGCTCCATTCAACTCACCTCTTCTGCGTGTTTCCTCAGCGCTTTCTCCCGCTCGTACTGGGTGATGAGCTGCTCGTTGTCCTCCTTCAGCAGCTCCAGCTCCACTTCGTGCTCCTGGTTCTCCGCGAACACCGAGTCCAGGTTCTCCAGCACCGCCACGACCAGCGGCATCAGCTCCTTCACCACGTCCTCGTCGTATTTACCGATGAGCCTCTCGAACTCGCGGTAGATGGAGTTGGCCAGGCCCGACACCCGCTCAGACATCATCGCTGATGTCCCCGGGTCGTCCTGGTACACAACTCCGTCTTCCAGCTCCATTTTATAGTCCTCTCTTCCCCTTTCAGCAAACAGGGACCGATGTGGGGCTGTTCCGCGTCACCCCGCCACTGTGAACACCGCTATCGGCTTAACTGCATGCAGCGTTTCATCAAATAAGCGTAGCGTTACACATTGAGGACATTACACGGCCGTGGGACTGCGATGCAAGAGAGGCTACGTGGATGTCTTCCTCTTTTTTTTTTTCTTCCCCTCACTCGTCCCATGTTGCCTTCATATGCTTTTCCAAAGCGTGTACTTCCCAGTTTCAATAGAATACCGAAATCACAGTCCGAAGACCCTCGACTCCAGAAATATATTTTTGATCTTGTGGGAATAAAAATCATATTAGTACCATAGAACCATATTATAGTAGTGTGGTAGGTACCCAAATATGTGCTACACCAACATAATAGAGAGGAAACTACAACGGAAAGTACTCAAGTATAATTTGTTATATTAATCTATGTATTAATACTTTTACTAAATGTAACATTTGCATGACATCTGCTGGGAGGTTATAAAGAATCACGAGCTCTCCTGTCCTGTTGGTCATTTTGTTTGTTTTTCATCGGGGTGGAGTTGTAATACCAACATTTCCGACGGTACATGAAGCCACCATCACAACAGCTGAGTTGTTGACCAGATCACGTGATGACGTCACATCGCGCTAACAACGTAAGATTATTTGACGTGTGAAGACGTAGCGAGAGAAGAAAAATACCTCAATCATATTCTGAAAGAGATTCTGTAAAGAAATGGCACGAGAACATCATAAGGTTTTCACAATTGGTCAGTAGAAATAAAAAAATATAAAATGTTATAAATAAAAATATATGAGTGGCTGGTTATTGTCAATACACAGCTTCTGTTTTGAAGCAAATGCAGACGGTTTTGTGCACTGACTGAGAGCGCAGAACGGTGTGTTGCTATGGAAGATTCTGACCAAAAGAGGGCGCCAGAGCCCACGGAAAGAGCATTGGAAGACAGAACCAGTCGGCTCATTGGAGCCAGAAGAGGTAAACTATCTCAACTTTCAGTCATGATGACAACAATTGAAAGCCTTAACATTGATGGCACGAATGTGAATGAAGTGGAAGAGATGCTTCATCAGAAATTGTGCGTATGTTCAAAGAGTTTGAGGATATTAATGCTGAAGTTATAGCTGTATATGAAGATGAAAGACAAGCAGATCAGCATAATTGCTTTGGACAAAGATCAGCACCCATAAGAGACTTTGTGGAAAATACTGAAAACTGGTGTTCTGCAATGTGGAAGAAAGTAACAGATCAAAATTCATCTTAAAAGTGTATCTCAAGCAAGCAAACCTGAAGAAGGTGATGTTAATGCAGAAGACAGCATATCTCAAGTTGCAACCAAACGGCATCGGAGTAAGACTAAATCTGGCTCATCTGCTGGCTGTAGCTCAGTAGCTTCATCTGCAACCACAGGCTCCTCAGTGGACATAAGGAGGAAGCAGAGCATGCACCACTGATTGCACGTTCAGCTGCATTAAAAAGGAAGCAAGCGCTTGAAATAGAAAAAAAAAGCTCAAATTGAACAACTAGAAATTGATACTGCAATTGCGGAATCCAGTGGTGTTTGAAGAATATGACAATGCTAAAGACCGCGTCAGCAGTTATGTAATGAAGAAGTGTTCTCAAAGTAAGAAGAGGGAAGAGAGAGATGAGGCTAGGCCAACTTTAAATACTGCTGTAGGAAGACAAGCAGCACATGTTCCAAGCATAGCAACAAGCAACGCGTCCAATCTCATGATAACGGTCACTGTCAGTCTGGAAACAATGAAAATGGGCTGTATCAAGTCATGCAGAGGCAAAATGTGATCACTGAAATGCTTGTGAAGCAGCAGACTATGTCTTACCTCCCTTGCAGGGACATTCCAGTGTTTAAAGGTGACCCTCTCACTTACAAATCTTTCATTAGGGCCTTTGAACATGCTGTGGATAGCAAAACTGACAGCTATCAGGACAAGCTTTACTACTTGTATACCAGTGGGGAACCACAAGAGCTTGTTCGCAGTTGTGATCATTTATGTCATCAGAAAGAGGATACTCAGAGGCCAGAAAGTTACTCCAAAAGCATTATGGAGATGAGCTGAAGATAGCCAATGCATAAGGCATTGAAATGGCCTCAGATCAAACCAGAGGATGGTAAAGCTTTTAGCGCCTATACACTCTTTTCCTGATTGGCTGTAGGAATTCTATGGACAATATAGAATTTATGGAAGAAATGGATAATCCTACTAACATGTGAGTTGTCATTTCAAAGCTTCCTTACAAAATGAGAGAGAAGTGGAGAACAACCGCATTTGAGATCCATGAGAGAGGAAGAGGACAAGCAAGGTTTTCAAACCTAGATGAATTTATCGACCGGCAGGCAAAGGTAGCTCTGGAGATGTTTTTGGAGATGTGGTGGAGAGTTACTAAGCCACAAAAGAAAAGGATAAAACTACAAAAGAGAGAACAATCAGGAAAACTGATGTCACTAGACATGGGATCCTGTCCACTGCTAGTTCTATTTATAACCTTCTTGGGTTTTTGCCACCACTCATGTTGCCAGTGAAGATCATCTTGCTAGACCTGTGCAAAAGGAAGCATGGCTGGGATGATCAGATACAAAATGGACAGACAGAGGTGGCAAACATTACAGAGGAACTTTGTGCCAGGATATATTATTTTGATAATGGATGAAACTGCTCCCCGCAACTACTGGATCATGTAGTAAAGACATTACGAGTTAGTGTGAAAACCAAAACCAACACACTGGACAGACCTGTAAACAAACTCTGCCTGCTGAAGCAAGCAGTGTCAACAAGTAGACCTCAAAAGTGGATGAAAGACTCTGTATACAGTTTTTGCATATGATGTGAACATGATTATGGCTGCATGTTGAATGGCTCTTTGTAAATAATATTTGGTAATTGTTTTGCAGCCAGCATAAGCAATTAGGGGCTGGAAATGTAAGAGCCATATTAGACTTAATAAGATGTGATAAGTGATTTACGTGGCAAAAATGTTAAAATGCTCCTTTAGTTACAGCCAATAGCCCTCAGTTGAGGGTAAGCAGTCTGCGGAGCAAGACAGTTTTTGTACCGTTGTGCCAAGTTGAGCACAGGATGAATCTTTTGTTGAGTAAACCTTTAAAAATGGAGTTATTGCCTCTGAAAAATCATTTTCACGTCAAGCTTATTGCCAATACACAGACTGTAACAGTAGTGGTAATGTGGATTATTGGACGGAGAGAAGATTGCTGCTACAATCTCCTTTTAACACTCCTGACTCATCACCTTTACATTGAATCTTAATATAGCTTTATTATACATTTTCTTTGACAAGCACCTCTGATTGCACTCTGATGGATCGAGGTAAAATTATTCCTACAATAATTTTACTTTAATTTGTATTTGTCACCAAAGGAGGTCAATTCATGCCCACAGTTTACATGCCTTACCACATAATACATCAAATTGTGTAATACTGCGTGGATCACTTGCATTACAAGACAGTCTAGTGTATGGTATGGACTAGAAGGAATACAATAAAAGACTAAATACAAATTTCATTATTTATGTTATTTATTGTGGGTTTTACCTGAACAGCAGTATTAGCACAATGATTCAATAGCAGGTCCAAACATTGAAATAAAACAATAGATGCAGCATATATGTAATCAGTCTAATACGAGTTTCACTTTTCAATCAAATTTAGCCAGTTTTAACCTAGACATGTGTTATGATTACTGGGACACTGGAACATCAGAAACCAGCACCTGAATCAAAAAAACATAACAAAATAATAATGCAAAAACTTAAATGCATAGTGATAGTGATACAGCTTATCATACTATGTAGAGGTAAGACCATTTAGAGCAGATACTATATGCATTACATGTTTACAAATGAAAACCAAAAAGCCAGAAGTCCCACTTTATTTCATTACATCCTGTTCACAAACTGACTTCATTTCACGCTGAGATAAAGCAAGATTTCATTCAGCAGTTTGTATGTTGTTGACATAGTCTTCTCCGGAGTTGATGATCATGTTCAGTGCGCTCAGTATCAGTGTATCAATGTCATCATTTGTTTCAATCTCTGACTGGTAGTTTTTGACAGGAAAGATGCAGTTTGGTATAAAGCCCTGCTTAGCACTCAAGTCGTCCACCTAATTTGGAAAAATTGCACATTTAAGGAATACTGCTCCAAAAATATTTTTGTGTTTACATTTTAAAATGTTAAGCAAAATTGTATTCCAATTAGAATAACAACTCTACAAACTCATTAAAATAGAAACTTACCATTTTCTTCAGGTACTTGCTCTTATACACGTTCTTTATATCGGTCTTGACCTCTGGACAAGCTTCATCAATTTTGGTGAGAATAGCCACTTGGGGAATCCCTGCCGATACAAAGATCCAATTCAATCAGATTAATGTTTGTCAGGATATTTGATTTAATTTATGAACCCAAACAACTAAACCTTACCCATGTGTGAAGCTGCAAGTCTGACGTCCCTCATCTTTTTCACAGATTCATGATCCAGTATGTTTTGTGTGTTGGCAGCGATGACACAAACCAGAACATGAACTTGGTCCTTCAGAGTGGGGTCCTTGTTGTAGTTCTGATTATCCTCTGATATTTTAGAGCAAGGATTGATCTAGAAAATAATGTAAAATTGAATCAAAGAATAACTTGTGCAAATAGTTCCTTAAATATATCTTCACGTAAATAAAATGATTTATGCAAAACAGATCACAAAGCTGGTTTGTTTTACTGAAATATATCCAACAAAGCTTAATGAATTCAGTAATTAATTGGACTGTACTTCATAACCATCTTTTATGTGCCCCTTCATGGCCAGTTTGATGTCTTCCACACAAACTCCTTCATGATTTCTCTTCTCAACGCCCATCAAGTCAGTGAAGACAAAAGGGTAAAATGTCCCTGGTCCTCCTTTATTGAATTTGTAAGTTCTGTGCTGTAAAACAGAAAAGTGCAGATATGATGAAATTATTGCTTCATATTGAAAAATGTCTATAAGGCAACTAGTTGCTCAACTGCTGCTGCCTGATCTGTGTACTTCAATTATCTTTGCAGGACAGTTGCACACAAAAATAAATAAATCAGAAATTCTAGGTGAAAGAGTTGTTAAGTTTCATGAAGTTTTACAGTGTATAACATAGACCTAGTTAAACCACACTGAAAAGGGATTCATACTTGTGTGGTGAAGCTCCCTCCAGCGTTTGTACTATCCGTCAAAGCTCGAACAGTAACTCTGTCTTGTAACGCACTGTCGACAGAGTTGATGAAGCTGGACTTGCCAGCACCAGTAGGTCCATGAAGCAGAACTCTGAGCTGTTTGACTTCTTTGTTATGAGGCTGATAATCCTTCACAAACTGCAGGTATTTGTTCTTATATCTGTTCATAAAGAAAATGTAAGATTATATTTCAGATCACAATGCACTTCAACATTATTATCAGTTTTCCATATGTTGCACATATTTTGTGGTTTCTGCACGGTCGTCACAGACACCAAACTAAACCACCATGAAACTGAACCAAACCAAAATGACAGTAATAGAGACAGTCTCAACAAAGGAGTGCTGCAGTTGCACAGTTTTGGATTTAACAATAGTATAGAAGAAAAGCCATTAAATACCAGAGGGAACATAAAACCACTCACCCCCATACGTCCCTCCATTCCTCCATCAAAGCTGACAAGTAGAGTGAACACATTGATGTAAAATATCCGTCAAATAAATGATTTCAACACAAATGAAGAATCTTTATACATTTTTCAAATGTATTTTTGCAAGTTTGACTGTGTGCAGGGTTTTATTCACAACTGTTGATCTACTTATTCCTCTCCTCCACACTCGTGAAATAAATGTGTGATGTAATCTTCTGAGTTTAAACAATGTTCTGAAATATTTTGAGTATCTTACGTTCAGGAGGATCCGGTTTTGCCGATCCTCCACCCATGGCTACAAAAACATATAAGGCAACATGTAAACAAGAAACATTATTACACAATATTTATTACCAAAAACAAACCAAACTTCGACAGAATATTTGAGGCTTCATATTTCAGAATATTCATTTGTAAGTTCAGACATGTTGTAAAACTGATTCAGGTGCTGCATGAGTGAAGTATTTATTATTTTTTTAATATGTGTAATTAAATTAATCAAATTGAATTCACGGAAAACACAAAAATTAGCGTATAGAGAAAGTGAAAGTACAAAGCTAAATTGTCAAGATTTTTTTTTTAATTTTACCTTTCACTGGATCCAAAGAAGTATCTGGACAGAAAGAAAAATGTAATTGTATCTCTGCATGAATTTAATGATATAGTTCATACAGTAAGTCATGCCACTATAAAAGCATTGGGATAAACATCCATCACGGTATTGTAGTTAAGATGATGCTTTAGTATTTTGTAGTTTTCTTCCTTCCTTTGAAACTTTTTAGCCAATGTTTATCAGAATAAATAATATTTAAAAAACAAAACTTACATCCGCTGTTACGCCCTTGGGAAGAAGTACTGCAGTCAACCCAGCGTCTACCTTGAAAAGCACCGTCAAGCCAACACCCACGATGTTTATATATACAGGTTAAGAGCGTGCACTGACTTCAAAATAAGAGTCCGGCGAACTTGATGGGCCAGTCATCAAGTCAGTCGGTCTGTCAACAATAAATATATAAATAAATAATTAAGTGAACAAATGACTACAAAATAAATGAACAAATAGGAAATGTAAATTCCCCCCACGGTCCAAAGACGTGAAGGTTTGGTTCATTGACGACTCTGAATTGCCCGTAGATGTGATGTGATCATAAACGGTTGTCTGGTGAGTTGTGCCCTGCGATAGTCTGGCGACCTGAGTGTGCCCTGCCTTTGATGTCAGATCCGCTCCAGCACCCCTGCGACCCTGAACATGATAATCAGTTACTGATAATGGATCGAGGTATGGATGAATAAAAACATAATAATTATCACCTGCCAACCGTATTTCACAGAAAAATATAATTACAATTATGTGAATACTTAGTCAAACTTATTGATAAAGAATCAATTTCCAAAAACCAATATGACTTCAAAATGACACCACCTAAAATACAAAACCAATAAACGTTACTTCAAGTGACTCATTTCCCTTGAGAGTGAGTGTCACTCAGACAATATCAAGACATCCTGATACAGATTTCCAAAATTGAAGCCCTTTAAAATCTGATATATGAGCTATCTTCCCTGTAAACTGATTAGGACTAAAAAGAAATTGTCTATTGTCACTAACTATTTTCACTTCAGATTAATAGTAAAAGACCTTATAGTGTCACTATTACAATGTCAGAACATTAGTGTTGCCAATTGTCACTAAGTTCACTTCAGAACAGGAAAAGCCCTTTATAAAAATCACTTATATGAGCTATCTTCCCTCTATATACACTGAATTAGTACTTAATCTGACACAGGGAATTATTGAGATTATTCAATTGAGATTATTAAGAATTCATAATTATTATTGTTAATGAGTTATCAATCATTTAATTTATTATTCATTAATTTAGTATTAATAATCTATTTGTTTTCTTTTTATTTGTTCATTTAGTTATTTATTAATTATGTTATAATTGACAGACTGACTGAATTCATGTGAAATGGCCTCCTCCTTTACCCAAACAATGCTCTTATTTTCACTTCTTTCCCTCTCTTGTATACATAGTTACCACAAAACAACGTGTGGCTGGTTTGACCTCATTTTTTAAGTGGACGCTGGCTTTAAAGAACTGGTGATGGTTAACCGTAATCACTCTGCAATTGAGAAATTAAGCTTTTCAGACAGTATTCTAAGTTCCTTTTTTATCACTTTGACAAATTATGTGATTATATAACTTAACCACATGTTTCATATTGACAAATTCAAGCAGTTAGTAATCATGAATTGACGTTCCCAAACTATTAAATTGCAAAGACATGGTGACTATAACCCAGTGGTTCTCAAACTTTTTCTGTCACGCCCCACTTTGGTGGAAGAAAAATGTTCATGCCCCACCGCCCCAACAAAATTGTAACAAAATGGTCCATGTTGAATTTGTATTGAAATAGCAACATTTTGTGACTCCTCCATCTGTACTTTTGTATTTCACGTCTATGTAAAACATATTTAGTGTTGCTGATCTGACATTAAACCGCAGTGAAAAAGAACAGAGAGGCAAACAGTACCTCTGCCTCACTGAAGAGGGCGAGCGAGAGCCCACGGGTCAGGTTTATGCTTGTTCTGTCGTTGTTCTTCTTCTACACTTCTCTTCTTCTTCTTATATTTTGCTTTGACCACAAGATTCTATATCCAAGCTTAAACATGTCTCAAAAAACAAGGAAATATGAACAAATCAACAGTAATTCAACGTCGGACAGGTAAAGTAACCTTTTATGTGTTTGTTGTTCTCTTTATACATCCGGGGTTGTTACGCAGATTATCGCGGAATCTCACGATGTTCGCAGGTGGCGTCCGCGAGCGCTCCGCTTCTGAAACGCTCCCGGTGGAATCAAATATGTACCTTACCTATGTGTTTGTAAAGAATGCTGATATGAAATATGAAAAACAAGTAGTTAATGTGCAAGCTGCCAATTGATTGGTGATTTAAGCTTCTCTATTGGGTTAATTTATTTGTATATCTGACTTATGTAGTGTCAGTGCCTCACCAGACACAAACATCACCGTACATTATTCTGTCACTGACTGAGATTTATACTATTCCTCGCCATCTGTATTCACACTCATGGTTTCCATCTTCTTTACTCATCTAATCTCTTCCGTCAGTCTAACTTTGTTTTAGGTGTTATTTAATGTCAATCACTCTAGCCTACTCAACACTTGCGTCACTCGCTCGCAGACGAAGGCGGTTTTGAGCGCGAGCCGGCAGCATGGCACCTATGCCAAAACGTAAATCCTTTAAAGGTGGAGCTGAAAAGCTCAGGGAGAAAAAGAAGAGATGTCTGGAGGAAGGTGCATCAAAATATTTAAAAATCTCTGACTTATTTGGGAAACCATCGACTGGTGACAGTGATATGATGGTAAGTTGTAGCATATTCATCTAGCAAACTATACCTACCTTGGAGTGTTACAATAGCCAGTATCATTTTATTCCATAGATAGATAGATAGATACTAACTTTATTGATCCCGTGAGGGGAAATTATTTTGTTGTTTTGTTTGTTTGATGTGTCCATCCAGGTAAATTGGTGGATCCAAATGTTATAAAAAAAAAACATGTATGATGTAAATTCTTTGTAATCATCCAAAGTAATGTTAAGTGTATGGGTATTTTTCCAAGTAGGCCACTGACTGGTCGATATGTGCGATGCATTGATTGGGCAACGTGTCGTGTATTGAGTGGGTCGGTCAGACAGTAACTCCCGGGTCACTTTTTTTCCTCTAGTCCGCCCCTGGCCCCACCTGTAATGCCACTGCGCCCCACAGTTTGAGAAATACTGCTATAACTTGAGCGAAGAAATTTTTTTTTTATTTTTATTTTTTTTAAATTAAAAGTTAGACTTTTAATACAAATAGAAAATAAAAATATCCCCATGGTCGAAATTATGAGATAGAAAGTCAAAATTATGAGATAGCATGTTGTCTGTGTCCCGACATTAAAACTATCACAACAGGTGGACAGGAGAGGCAACAGCCCGTAAAGCGGTTTTCCAACAAGTGATTGAGTGACAAATAATGATCGACAAATAATCCCAAAATATCCAAGAAGAAAAAAATTGATGCAGAGGGAAGAACATTTTATGAAAGATGGGAAAGCGAATACATGTTTGTGCTTCAAGGAGAAAAAGCAGTCTGTCTTCTGTGCTATGAGGCAGTTCTGTGATGAAGGAATACAATTATGTCGGCATTTTGACACCAAACACGGAGCTAAATTTAGCCTCCAAGAAAAAAATTAAATTGTCCAAAAATTAAAAGGCAGACTGCAATCACAGCAGAATATGTTTACAAAAGCAACAGCCCAGTGCATGATTAAAGGTATGTGAACAGGTGAGCTCTGACCAGATACAGACTTTTACAAATGTCAGTTTGTGAAGAAACACCATCGCAGACCGAGTTCAGGAACTAGCAGACAACCTGACAACACAGCTTGCTGAAGAGACGAGCAGGTACTCGTCTTCTTCATTAGCTGTTGATGAAAGCACAGACAACACGGATACATCATACATCATCTATCAGTGTTCATAAGAGGCTGAAGACAGACCTGTCCATCAGTGAGGAGCTCTTGATGTAGCTGCATGAACGGGACGACGACAGGGAGAGACATCAGTGATGCAGAGAGGACAAAAATAGCTTTGAACAAAGTTAACGTAATAACTTGTACTTGATATTTGTCTTTGTTATTTACTTTAAAAGTTTGATCTTTGATAGAGTAATGTGGGTTTCTTAACCCTAAATTAAAAGGATTTATGTTATAACAGAAATTTAAATATCATTTTACATTTATATAACTTCATGTCCAATATTTTTACGCTTGAATAAACAATAATCAAATGCAGAGACAGTTATTTAACAATGTGTTAGGGAGTAGGTACAGTTATACAGTCTTACAGTTACAACCGGCCCTTTGAGGGCGACCATGATGCTGTTGTGGCCCAGAGTGAAAACAAGTTTGACACCCTTGCTTTAGAACATGTGATTTGATAGATTTTTATTTCTCACGCCAGTCAGTTATAGGCGTGTAGGAGGTTGTTTGTGTGACACATTGAATTCCAGCCTCTCAGGAATCAAGTTACACTGATGTTACATTTTGAAAGGCTGATAGAAAGTTCCTCCAGAAGGCCTGGACCCCACACAAAGGTTTCAGCAATCTTGGTCACCAATGGGTCCAACAGTAAACTATGGAGATGCTGAGATGGCAAAATCACATTAAGCTACGTGCTGCAGTACCATGGCAGAATATCACCTCCCTACTCTCTGTGACGATGTTGCATATTTTCTCCATCACCTGACAGCTCCACCCAGTGACTGAGCTTGATAAACAACCTGAGTATCCTGCAGGTAGACAAAGGGCCAAAGGCAGCTGTGCTCTTCATGCCCATCAAACACTGCCTGCTTGTGGTAGCACCAGGTTGTGGTCTTGCTCTTATTGTAGCTGCTGGTGGTTGTTGTGTTTGGGTCGGGGGAGGGGGGGGGAGTTGGCACGATACACTATGGACAGGTCACCAGACTATCGCAGGGTGCTTATAGACAGACTCTCTATGCTCATTGTTGGACCAAGATCATCAAATGTTACAAAATTTGTTGACATCTTATTTAGTTTTCAAGATATTGACCACTGAACTTCACAAGGGTGTGGCACATAAATAGACCGAAGTCAATCATTACAATAATTGCAGGAGATAAAGTTTCATTCAAACAGACCCCATAGGGGCGCAATAAATAAATGGCATGGCATAACACGAATCCGACAGAAATTGTCCAGTTTTTACAAAACATGCAGAGTATGTTTGGATTTTGGCAAATGAGCTGCTTCATTCTGTTTAGCAAATAAATGCTTGTTGTGTCTTGGAATGGACACTTGCTTCTATATTCATAATTGATCATTATTATTTTGGAGAGTCCAACTTACTCATACTTTTTGCAGAAAAAAAAATACTTTTTTTTTTAAATACAACTTTAAAAAAAAAAAAATTACACAATTAAATAAAAGGACAGAATACTTATTTTATCCCAAAAAGTAAAATATGAGAAACCTTTTCTAAGTTTTAAAATAACTTAACTAAGACGCATATAATGAAGCCTACAATATATGCATAACATGCTTGAAAATGAAAAAAAATCACAAAAAGCATGCAAGTTGTTAGCAAGTTAAGTTAACGTTACCCACTCTCTTTTCCTAAACCTAACTAAGTGGTTTTGTTTCCCAAACCAAACTTTCTGTGAAGAAGGAAGTTTATTTTGAAAATAAATTATGCATGCAACAAGTGGAAACTGACACACTCTGACCAAGTGTTTGTATTTGACGAGTTGGGAGTGAGAATGTTCATACAAAGTTTACCTCAGCAGTATGTAGGTCTACAGATTGTTGAGAGATCTGTAGACCTACAGTAAAAATACCACTGTATATCTCTCCAAAAGAGCGTTACGTCCATCTCCAGCCCGTCAGCGTTAGAAGAAGTCTGCTGCCGAGGGTCGTCTTAATTGAGAAATTTGTCACAGTTCAGCTCCACACCCTCCTCATTCTACTTGTCAGTCACTCCCTCCTCGTCAGTCTAACTCCCTTCACCTGCTCACTCACCTGCCTCTGATCATTAATCAAGCCCCTATATAGACTCCTGCCTCCCAGACACAGGCTGCAAGATTGTTCTTCAGTTATAATAAAAGCCAAAGATCCCTGGAATCTTGTGTGTTGCATTTGGGCCCATATACAACCGGTTACAAAATTAAGCTTTTTATACTGTATTACAACTTCCTTTTTATCAATTAGACAAGATATGTGACTAGTGAGTTGATGAAGCCTGTTTGGTGGTATGTACTTAATCTTAGAATCTTTGGATCATGTGATTTAGTCCACTCCAGGTATGTGTGAGCCAAGGGTGCGGTTGGATGTTTCACATGAATTCCAGTCTCTCATGACCCAAGTTACGCTATTACATTTTGAAAAGATAATAAAAAAATAACCAGTCCCTCCAGAATGCCCAACCCAAAGGTTTCAGCAGTTCTTAACACCCAACAGAAAGCTGTTGAGGTGAATGTCTATAGTCGAGATGTCTATATAAGTTTCTCCAACTGCAAATTTGCAGTAAGCTACGTGCTGCAGTACCATGGCAAGACATCGCCTCTCTCTGCAGACAATCTTAACATTGTTTGTTTGTTTAAGTTTATCTTTACCGTGTTTTACAGACCGCCGAGTCCCGTTCAGTGCTTTGAAAGATATTTGTTGTGCTTGCTGCTTTAATATTGTTGTTTAGCTTTGTTGTGTCTTATACACACAGTGTGTTAAGCGTGGCCTCCATTGTGTCTCATTCCCCCTTTAAATAAGCGCCGCCACGCTGTGAAGTCTTAATGTTGCTCAGTACAAACATTTTTTGCTCATCCAGGTTTTTAACAGTTTTTTATAATTCCTTAAGTAATATAGGAAACTTTTTTTAAATGAAAATTGAATTTCAAACTGTACACTAAAAAGCATGAACTGTGATGAAGCCACACATGATATAAAGCTGATATACTTGATATTGATATGATATAACAAACCTGTTTCCTAAAAATGATGTTCCCATACAACTCAACTGCATTATCAATTAAGTTCAGAGGACTACGTCATTTTTCCCAAATTACGTCATCAGTTTTACAAAAGTGGTTAACATTGTAAATTGAAACAAAACAACTTGGTTAGGTTCAGTCAAAGATCATGGTTTGAGTTAAATTAAGTACGTTTGTTATGTAACTTAATGACATAAGTGGTTTCTCGTGGGACACAAACATCGGTCTCCTGGGTGAATGACACAACCTTCCCTTTCTAGTCCCAACCTCCTCCTTAAGGATGATATATATGTTTGGCGCATTTGTAAGTTTTGCAAGTGTCCGCACGGCCAAAGTGGTGTCACAAAATCACTGCACCTCACAGGGGATCCGTGCGGCAGGTTGTCATGCACATCCAACATTTTCAAACTACGCTGATGGCCAGAGAAAATTGAGAACTTTGAGGAGATTTGAGAATGTCTGTTTGACGAATGTAAAAACTTGCACAGAGAATAAAAGATCCAAACTTTGTCCTTCATGATTCCTCGTCAGTTTATGTCTGTCTCCATTGTAATGTTCAGAAATTTCTCAAACAGAGAGGAAGAAGGCCATAGTGGAGAAGAAGGCCACTGAGGAGAAGAAGCAGCAGCCCCCCCCTTTGCACTCTTTGTTCCATCAGCAAGCAGGGCAGGAGTCAGCAGGTCCAGGTCAAAATCAAAAGTATTTAATATTGTTAACAGAAGCCAAAACAATCACAAACCAAATTACGCTACCGATAGTAAAATATTTCAAGAAATATGAGACCCCATTCATACCACAGGACAGATTGATGTATCTGCCCCATGGTACGAAGGAAGTCTGATTCTCTCAGGGGACAAACAGCTCCTTTGTCCCCCCAGAGTTACATTCCTCAACCTATCGATCAGCTCCACGATTGGCTGAAGTCCAATGGGCTCCTCCTTGGATCCTGACCCATTGTCCTGGGCAGACACCTCTGTGAACTACCCTCTTCCCCCGCAGATTTACACCTCCTGGCATTCCTCAAACCCCCATCACAGACACTCAATATACATTCAATGACCACACTCCTTGGTTTAACACTTCCCAAGTAACCACACTGTGACACATAATATCCAGCACTAGGAATGCTTTAAAACTTAAAATTCCTCACACCATGAAAGAATATCATCTCATTTTTGAAAAAACAAAGGACTTTATTCACTGTTACAATCCTTAAAAAGCAAAAGCAGCATGTGTATTCATTCAGTAT
Organism: Cebidichthys violaceus; assembly: GCF_023349555.1. Lineage (NCBI taxonomy): Eukaryota > Metazoa > Chordata > Actinopteri > Perciformes > Stichaeidae > Cebidichthys > Cebidichthys violaceus. The sequence goes on along the minus strand of NW_027176406.1, from coordinate 10,165,063 downwards.
ACCTTCACTAGCAAGCGAAGCATAGAAGTACTAACGCTAGTTAATGATGTGCTAACATAGTCTGCTAATGTTTCACTACAGGTTTGTACGTATAAACGTAACATTTTAGAAACGTCCTTCCAACTTCTCTGGGTAACGAGTATCACTATTAAACAGCGTTTAACCAGGACTAGCTCGAAATCCACGAAACCGGCCTGAAAATAAAGAACATCTGAAATGATTTACTGAGAGTCTATGGAACAGAACTGACTTACATTTGACAGTAGAAGGTTGTTATATACATGCTGTTTGGTGGCACAGCCATGCAGTGGTTGCCACTGTTGGAGCAACAGTGTCTGTTGTAATAACAAAATACCGACCACATAATGTAAAGTTTTGGTTTCTGTTTAGTTCAGCCTTTTACTTTATACTTCCCCCTGCCATCGGTAGCAAAGGGAAATGAGTGCTGCATTAATCCTCTCCTAAATCCCTTTCTTTCAAAGTACAAATTACTCATAACAAGCAGTAAAAGACAATACAGAAGGACCAGACAGGTGAGGAACACTTTGTTCATCACATACATTATTATAATTCATATTACAGCAAAGGGAAAGATAAGATTGGAGCAATGTCTTATTTAATCGTTTGTACTTAATTAGAAGTACAGAAAATACTTTAGGTTAAATTTTGTGTGATAGTTCTGATCTGAATGATTCCACTGTACGCTCCTTAAACACAGTGTAGTAATAAAAACTTGCATACAAGGCAATTAGTGGTACTGAGTAATTTAGGAATTATTATAATTGTGATGCATTAAAAAAAATGTGTTGCTGCTGTTATTTATCATTTATCAACAAGGTCAGTTTGCTTTCAGAAATGAACTAAAAGACAATTTAAAAAAAAACTTATTTCAACACTGTTATGCATTTTAAAGTGAACATGTGTAATGGATGTCATGGAGAGCTGGAGGTGGTGCTATGTTGAACAAAGCCCCATCGGACGTCAGATGGAGCAGCATATCTTTTCTGAGAGGTGACACAGAGAGGATGGTCTTTTCTCATTCCTCTCCAGACACTAGAGACACGTGTTTATGTTGAACAGCCGGGAAAAAGTGCATTTTGCATAAAATGTAGTGACTGGATATAAGAAGTAGACGTAGTTGTCGTGACGTCACGTCACCCATCGTTGTGTTGACGTTGTCGTTTTGATCCCTCGCATTCAGCATTTAGGCCTTCGCCATCTTGTTTTTTTGCAACCAATGAGTGGAAGTGACCATATTTGGACTGCAGAGAAGTGACGCTCTGGTAGCAGTAGCGAGCGGTCAATCTATTCTGCCTATTTTACTGTGAATGGGACCATAATTTACTAAATGAACATCATTCTGTATTGAGTAATACTTAAAACAAGCGATTTAAACCAAAACCTTATGTTTATGTTTACAATGTTTACTGAAGAAATATATCAGGTGAGAAGTAAGGTCATTTACTCACAGACTTATTTTTGCAACAAGAGAAAGTCGCCGCCTGCTGGTCAGTAGAGAGAATGCAAGTTTAAGGCACTTCCACATTGCTTCCACTTTTCAGAACTGTAGGTTGCCACTTGATAAGATGTGAGCTTAAACAGTGGTGCAGTGATGTTCCACAGAAAAAGTGTTTAATTTACTAAAATAATCCAGTTTATCATGGAAAATTCCTCTTCAAACTACAAAGTAAGAACTAGTTTACCCACAACATTTGGATTTGACTTATATATATCACATGCAAATAATGTCTCGTTCCTCCTGTGGAATTTGCATATATTTGAATTAGGTAATACGCATACATTTGCAAACAACTGCACCCTTTCTATGCAAATGTAACCAATTGCAAAAACAGTGCAATCCCCAAAGATCAGTCTAAATAGGTACATGCAGTTACAGTGAATGTACGGTAAATTATATGTATTTTGGGAAATAGTGGCAGGATGCAAGGACAATTGTGTCATGAAATATAATGAAGAAAGCTACATGTCATATATGAAAATACATGAGAAAAAACATGAATTAAATTGATTTAGCCTATATAAATAAACAAATGATTTCTTCTCTCTCTCTTTTCCCAAATCCTGCGCTTACAGTTTTTCCTCCCCACTCTCTTAATTGCCTTTGGGAGGTTTGGGTGGAAGTGGCCCTCTGGGCAGACCTCTGGTGCAGGCTGCCTCTCACCCCTCACAACCGACACATTGGCTTCAAGCACATTTATACTTTGCCACTTAACTGCAATCAAATGCAAAAACAAGTTGTACAGACATTCATGGCTCCCAGAAGAATGGCTTTTGTGATCCTGACCTTTCCTCTATCGCCACCATCTTAGCAACTGATAGATAAGCCTTCATTTAGAACCATTAGTTCCAATTTGTATTTGAGTTTATGACCACACACCTGCAAAACAAAGACATTTCATCAGACTCAACTGCACTTTGTGTTTAATGATAGTTAGCAAGTGTTAGCATGTTAACACCCTTAACTCAAACATGAACATAGTAGATATTACTACTAAGCATTGGTATGTTTGCATTTTCCCTGTGAGCATGTTAGCATGCTAATGTGAGCATTCAGCACCGCTGTGTACAGCCTCACAGAGCAGCTAGCATGGCTTTAATCTCTCAGTGTGATGCATCCTCTTGGTAGAAAATACCAAACAGTGAATTGAATAAATGCCTTTTAAAGAAAACTATTGAGTAATCACCTCTCCATTGTATACAGTTATGTCTGTCTAAAATGCCCATCACTCCATTTTATTAGATATTTGAATGAAATCATGAGAATTGGCAAATTAGTTGAGTTATGGCCAAAAATGTGTTTTATGAGGTCCCAGTGACCTTTGACCACCACAATCTAATTAGTGTGCTGCAGAAAAGTAACACACCCGGCAACCAACTGCACAAAATGGACGACTAACGACTACAGCAGACAGCTGAAAACAGTTTTTTGTATATAACACAGTATGATGCATATATCAAAAGCATTCAAATCATAGGAAAGAGTCACAACATGACAGTGAAGATGTCAGTATAGGATAAGTGCCTTTTGGATTATAATTTTGATCGGTATAAAAAAAGAACATTGTAGAGCAAGAGAGACTACAGATAAGCGTTGTGATATTCTCCCCCATTCACAGTCGCTTGTATACGTAGATTACTTTTTGACAGGAAGGACAGCGATGCTCCACATCTTGACAGGCCTCAACGCAGAACGGGATACAACAGCAGAGAAAACACATGCAGGTGAAAACCAGGTATGAATTGGAATTTCAATTGTGAAATTCCAATTAATACCTGATTTAAAAAAAGCTTTTTTTGTAGATAGAAACTAGACAAGTTTCTCCTCAAAAAGTTGTTTTTACCCAAAGAGGGCGAGGCCACCACAGACGGCCCAGGTCATCAGGCCGGCAGTGTGCTCTGTGTTGGTGATCACTGTCTGCTGGCAGTGGGGGCACACAGTTTGTCCTGGGACTTCATGTAGTGCCGGTGTTACTACCAGGTGAGTCACTGAGGAAATGCACAGCACAAAAAATTCAGGATTTATCTCCATATTCTTTAGTCTCCATATTCACTTGTACAAGATAACTGGAGGTTAATAGTTCCCCTTTTTTAGGTAATAACTAATGTTGTTTTTCATAATGCATTATGTAATAATATGTGGTCAGCAAGTCAGACATTTCTGTTGTTATTTTAGACTTTTCAGTCTTAGACGTCATTACCAGATTTGAGGATGAAATGTACTGACTGCACTGACTCAGCAAGACCAGCAGAGGCTGCCAACAGCACAGCAACTGTAACTTGATGATGACTTTCTGTTTTGTTTCTGTCTTTCCAATTTCCCTTTCCTGTAATTTAAGTAATTGAGGCATCCAAAGATAGAGGGTTTTATGGTAAATGACAGATGACATTGTTCTCATTGTGTAGTGTGAAACTGGAGTTGTAATTCCAACATTTCCCACGGTACGAGAAGCCACCATCACAACAGCTGAGTTGTTGACCAGATCACGTGATGACGTCATATCGCTGCTAACAACGTAAGATTATCAGATTCAGAATCAGAATCAGCTTTATGTGTGCGTGCGCATACATGGAATTTCACTCCGGTTTCCACTCCGCTCTGTGTACAAACACTATTTTACAATAAACAAGAAAAAAATATATAAAGAATAAAAAAGGGCAGCAAAAAAGTAGAACAGATGTAAGTATAAACATTATACATATATATATACAATATAAGTATAAATATATGTCCAAAAGAAAGTGTGTGTGTGTGTATATGTGTGTGTATATATATATATATATATATATATACACACACACACACACACACACACACACACACACACACACACACACACACGTGAACATAAACCTATAAACAACAATGGCAATAGAATTGAAGTGATAGTGCAAGTGGTGGTAATAGTGCAAACAGAGGTAGTGGTGCATCATGACTTATTTATTGTTCATCAGAGTGACGGCCAGTGAGAAGAAGAAAGAAGCTGTTCCTGTGTCTGCTGGTTTTGGCGTACAGAGCCCTGTAGCGCCTACCAGAGGGGAGGAGTTGGAACAGCTTGTGTCCAGGGTGTGAAGGGTCTGCAGTGATCTTTCCATTATTTGACGTAGAAGAAGTAGAAATAGAGGAAAATACCTCAATCATATTCTGAAAGAGATTCTGTAAAGAAATGACACAAGAAAATCCTAAGGATTTCACAGGTCAGTAGAAATATAAAATATAAATTATATAAATACAAATATTCCGGTAGGAAATTATTCCTACAGTAAATTTTACTTTCATTTTTATTTGTCACCAATGGAGGTCAATTCATGCCCCCAGTTTACATGCCTTTCTACATATTACATCACATGGTGTAATATTGCGTGGATCACTTGCATTACAAGACAGTCTAGTGTATGATATGGAAGGAATGAAATAAAAGACTAAATACAAATTTCATTATCTATGTTATTTATTGTGGGTTTTACCTGAACAGCAGTATTAGCACAATGATTCAATAGCAGGTTAAACTTTGAAATAAAACAATAGATGCAGCATATATGTAATTAGTGGTCTAATACAAGTTTCACTTTTCAATCAAATTTAGCCAGTTAGAAATGTGTTATGATTACTGGGACACTGGAACATCAGAAACCACCACCTGAATCAACAAAACATAGCAAAATAATAATGCAAAAACTCAAATGCATAGTGATAGTGATACAGCCTATCATACTTTATTCAACTTGAGGTAAGACCATTTAGAGCAGATACTATATGCATTACATGTTTACAAATGAAAACCAAAAAGCCAGAAGCCCCACTTTATTTCATTAAATCCTGTTCACAAACTGACTTTACTTCATTACATCCTGTTCACAAACTGACTTTATTTCATGTTGAGATAAAGCAAGATTTTCCTCAGCAGTGTAGGTCTAGGTTGTAGGTTGTTGACATAGTCTCTTCCAGAGTTGATGATCATGTTCAGTGCGCTCAGTATCAGTGTATCAATCTCATCATTTGTTTCAATCTCTGAGTGGTAGTTTTTGACAGGAAAGATGCAGTTTGGTATAAAGCCCAGCTTAACACTCAAGTCGTCCACCTAATTTGGAAAAATTGCACATTTAAGGAATGCTGCTCCAAAAATATTTTTGTGTTTAAGTTTGAAAATGTTAAGCAAAATTGTATTCCAATTAGAATAACAACTCTACAAACTCATAAAATAGAAACTTACCATTTTCTTCAGGTACTTGCTCTTATACACGTTCTTTATATCGGTCTTGACCTCTGGACAAGCTTCATCAATTTTGGTGAGAATAGCCACTTGGGGAATCTCTGCCGATACAAAGATCCAATTCAATCAGATTAATGTTTGTCAGGTTATTTGATTTAATTTATGAACCCAAACAACTAAACCTTACCCATGTGAGAAGCTGCAAGTCTGACGTCCCTCATCTTTATCACAGATTCATGATCCAGTATGTTTTGTGTGTTGGCATCGATGACACAAACCAGAACATGAACTTGGTCCTTCAGAGTGGGGTCCTTGTTGTAGTTCTGATCATCCTCTGATATTTTAGAGCACGGATTGATCTAGAAAATAATGTAAAATTGAATCAAAGAATAACTTGTGCAAATAGTTCCTTAAATGTATCTTCATGAAAATAAAATTCTTTATGCAAAACAGATCACAAAGCTGGTTTGTTATACTGAAATATATCCAACAAAGCTTAATGAATTCAATAATTAATTGGACTGTACTTCATAACCATGTTTTATGTGCCCCTTCATGGCCAGTTTGATGTCTTCCACACAAACTCCTCCATGATTGTCCTTCTCAAGTCCCATCAAGTCAGTGAAGACAAAAGGGTAAAATGTCCCTGGTCCTCCTTTATTGAATTTGTAAGTTCTGTGCTGTAAAACAGAAAACCGCAGATATGACGACATTATTGCTTCAAATTGAAAAATGTCTATGAGGCAACTAGTTGCCCAACTGCTGCTGCCTGAGCTGTGTACTGCAATTATCTTTGCAGGTGCACACAAAAATAAATAAATCAGAAATACTAGGTGAAAGAGTAGTTTAAGTTCATGAAGTTTTACAGTGTATAACATAGACCTAGTTAAACCACACTGAAAAGGGATTCATACTTCTGTGGTGAAGCTCTTTCCACCGATTGAATCCGTCAAAGCTCGACCAGTAATTCTGTCTTGTAACACACTGTCAACAGAGTTGATGAAGCTGGACTTGCCAGCACCAGTAAGTCCATGAAGCAGAACTCTGAGCTGTTTGACTTCTTTGTTATGAGGCTGATAATCCTTCACAAACTGGAGGTATTTGTTTTTATTGCTGTTCATAAAGAAAATGTAAGATTATATTCCAGATCACAATGCATTTCAACATTATTATCAGTTTTCCATATGTTGCACATATTTTGTGGTTTCTGCACGGTCGTCACAGACACCAAACTAAACCACCATGAAACTGAAACAAAATGACAGTAATAGAGTGCAGGGTTTTATTCACGACTGTTGATCTACTTATTCCTCTCCTCCACACTCGTGAAATAAATGTGTGACGTAATCTTCTGAGTTTAAACAATGTTCTGAAATATTTTGAGTATCTTACGCTGCTCTTTTGTCGATTCTCCACCCATGGCTACAAAAAGATATAAGGCAACATGTAAACAAGAAACATTATTAAACAATATTTATTATCAAAAACAAACCAAACTTCAACTGAATATTTGAGGCTTCATATTTCAGAATATTCATTTGTAAGTTCAGACATGTTGTAAGTTATCACTGGTAAAACTGACTCAGGTGCTGCACGAGTGAAGTATTTATTCTTTTTGAATATGTGTAATTAAATTAATCAAATTGAATTTACAGAAAACACAAAAGTTAGAGTATAGAAAAAGTGAAAGTACAAAGCTAAACTGTCAAGAAATTATTATTTTTTTACCTTTCATTCGATCCAAAGAAGTATCTGGACAGAAAGAAAAATTAAATTGTACCTCTGCATGAATTTAATGATAGAATTCATACAGTGAGTCATGCCACTATAAGAGCATTGGGATGAACATCCATCACGGTATTGTAGTTAAGATGACGTTTATCAAAATGATTTATATTTAAAAAAAAATCTTACATCCGCTGTTATGCCAGTGAGAATACGTACTGCAGTCAACCCACCGTCTTGTCACAACTTCAGCCAGGCTTTAGTTTTTCATTTGTCTGTCTCCTGTTTTGCCACACTAACTCTCATGTCATTTCAGAATCTGCCACTCCCCCCCGCTCTGCACTAATTGCTGATTTCATTTCACCTGGCCTGCCCCACCTCCATACTCACCTGCTCCTCATCAGCAATCAGCCCCTCAGTGTATATGTACCGGTCCATTTCCCTCAGTTCTCTGCCAGATTGTCTAGTGTGTTTCCCTTGCTATCCAGCAACCTGTCATTCCGATTCTGATCCTGATTATCTGTGTATTGACCTGCCTTTTTGGACTTTGGACCTTCTCTTTTGCCTGCTCCCACTGGATTTGTTTGCCACGCGGGTTACTACCTGGTTTGACATCTGCTGGTTATTAAACCCGGTTTCTACACCTGAACTGTTTTCTGTGTCGTGCTATTGGGTTCTTGTCTGTCGTTTTGTGATACCTGACAGTACAATCTGGCCAAAAATGAACCCAGCCGACATGGAGAAAATAAGGCAGGAAATGGCAGCACAAGCTGCTGCCCTACACCATCATGAGAAGCAATTCACCGCTATGGCAACGGCTCTCCAGGAGACTTCTGCACGCCACAACCAACATTTGGAGGCTCTGCGCAATCAGCTTCAGCAGCTCATACAGCCCAGACAAACGCCAGCGGTTTCACCACCCACCAGTCCTTCTGTTCCCACTGTTCTGGGTCCAGAACCCCGCTTAAGTGCTCTGGAGCGCTTTTCTGGAGCTCCAGGTACCTGCCGCTCTTTTCTGACTTTGTGCAAATTGACTTTTGAACTTCAGCCTCTCACATATCCCACTGAGAGGTCAAGAGTGGCTTTCATGATCACCCAGCTTACTGGGCGGGCTCGGGACTGGGGCACCGCTGAGTGGGAGAAGCAGTCGGCTTTCTGTTCTTCTGTGACTGCCTTCTCTGAGGGTCTTCGGAAGGTGTTCGATCACGCTACCCCTGGTCGAGAGGCTGCTCGTGGACTGTTAAACCTGGTTCAGGGGAACCGGAGAGTGACTGATTATTCCATTGAGTTCTGGACACTTGCTGCGGAGAGTGACTGGAACGCTTCCTCCCTGACTGACGCTTTCTACAACGGCCTTTCTGATGGCATCAAGGATGAGCTGGCGGCTCGGGATCCTCCGACTGATTTGGACACGCTCGTCGCCACGGCCATCCGCATTGACGGGCGTCTCCAAGAAAGGAGACGAGAGAGAGCGCTGATCAGTACTCCCCGGAGCCTTCCATGTCCTCCATCGTCGCCTCCCACTTCAATGTTTTCTCCTCCCACCGGTGCCTCTGGAGACCCGGTTGAACCCATGCAACTTGGCCGGACCAGGCTGTCAGCAGCTGAACGACAGCGGCGCCAAAGGGAGAACTGCTGCATGTACTGTGGGCAGGGAGGTCATTATGTGTCTTCCTGTCCAGTAAAAGACAGGGCTCACCAGGAATCCAGAGGGCGCTGGTGAGCCATATCATGAACTCTGAAATGCCCTCTCGTCCACTACTTCACGCCCAGCTCAACTGTAATGGACAATCACACGCTGTCTCTGTCCTCATTGACTCCGGGGCCGATGCCAACCTTCTGGATCGTGGTCTTGCCATGCAACTGGGTATTAACCAGGAACCCTTGGTCGAGCCTATCAAGGCGACTGCTCTGGATGGGCGCCTCCTCTGCACAGTAACCCACCGCACTGTTCCTCTTCATCTGGGCATATCTGGTAACCACACTGAATCACTTACCTTTCACCTGATAAATACTCCTCAGCACCCAATCATCCTGGGGTTTCCTTGGTTAATAAAACATAATCCACATATTGACTGGGGGACTGGTTCCATTCTACAATGGAGTGAACATTGTCATGCGGTCTGTCTGAAATCTGCTTTGCTACCTGCCTTCAACACCTCTTCCTCTAATGAGCTCCCAGATCTCTCAGGTGTCCCATCCGAGTACTATGACTTAAGGGAGGTGTTCAACAAAGTACGGGCCACATCGCTTCCCCCACACCGCCCGTACGATTGTGCCATTGACCTCCTCCCTGGCTCATCACCGCCAAGGGGGAGACTCTTTTCTCTGTCAGCCCCTGAAACCAAGGCCATGGACGACTACATTAACAACTCACTGGCAGCAGGCATCATCCGTCCCTCTTCATCCCCTGCTGGAGCCGGATTTTTCTTTGTGGATAAGAAGGACAAATCCCTCCGACCCTGCATCGATTACCGCGGTCTGAATGATGTCACCATTAAAAACCGGTACCCCCTCCCACTCATCTCTTCTGCATTTGAACTGTTACAAGGGTCTTCTGTGTTTACCAAGCTTGATCTCAGGAATGCCTATCACCTTGTTCGCATCCGGGAGGGGGATGAGTGGAAGACGGCGTTCAACACCCCTAGAGGCCACTATGAGTACCTGGTTATGCCTTTCGGACTCACTAATGCTCCTGCAATATTCCAAGCCTTAGTGAACGATGTGCTCCGGGATTTTCTCAATGTGTTTGTGTTTGTATATCTTGACGATATCCTCATCTTTTCAAAGACTGAACGGGAACATGTGCAGCATGTCCGCAGTGTTCTCCAGAGACTCCTAGAGAACCAGCTGTTTGTGAAAGTGGAGAAGTCTGAGTTCCATGCCACTGAGGTGTCGTTCCTGGGATACATCATTTCAGTTGGACGTATTCATATGGATCCCACCAAGGTTAAAGCGGTGGCGGATTGGCCGGTTCCCACCACTCGGAAGAAGCTTCAACAGTTCCTTGGGTTTGCCAATTTCTATCGTAGGTTTATCCGCAACTATAGTTCTGTGGCAGCTCCCCTGACAGCCCTCACCTCCCAGAAGATAGCCTTCCAATGGTCCCCTGCTGCAGAAAGGAGGTTCAAGGAGTTAAAATCACGGTTCTCTTCTGCTCCCATTCTCATCTTTCCAGATCCTGAACACCAGTTTGTTGTGGAAGTGGATGCGTCAGACTCCGGGGTGGGGGCAGTCCTGTCTCAGCGGTCAGCTGAGGACCAAAAGTTACACCCATGTGCTTTTTTCTCCCGCAAGTTGTCCCCAGCAGAAAGGAATTACGACGTCGGAAACCGGGAGTTACTGGCTGTCAAACTGGCTCTCGAGGAGTGGAGGCACTGGTTGGAGGGGGCAAAGCATCCGTTTGTGGTGTGGACAGACCACAAAAACCTGGAGTACATCCGGTCAGCCAAACGGTTGAACTCCCGTCAGGCCAGATGGGCATTATTCTTTAATCGTTTTGATTTTACCCTGTCTTATCGCCCAGGTACAAGGAACGTCAAACCAGATGCCCTGTCCCGTCAGTTCCAGTCAGACAACTGTCCCACACAGCCTGAGAGTATCCTCCCCACTAAGGTGGTCATCGGCGCAGTTACCTGGGACATTGTGGACAAGGTAAAACAGTCCCAGGCCGACCACCCGGCTCCCAGTGCCTGCCCTGATGATCGTCTGTATGTGCCTGTGAGTCTCCGCTCTCAGGTCCTCCAGTGGGGACATTCTTCTCGCCTTGCCTGTCACCCAGGGGTTAGGCGCACCCTAGCTCTGCTAAAACAACGTTTCTGGTGGGCTTCCATTGAAGAGGACACCAAGGAGTTTATCGCCGCTTGCCAGATTTGTGCTCAGCACAAGACTGCTCGCCATGCCCCTTCTGGTCTTCTTCAGCCACTGCCTATTCCTCATCGTCCATGGTCCCATGTCTCACTTGACTTTGTCACCGGACTGCCTCCCTCAGAGGGTAACACCACCATTCTGACTATCGTGGACAGATTTTCTAAGTCTGCTCAGTTTGTTCCGTTGCCAAAATTACCATCTGCCAAAGAAACGGCTGAACTTATGTTACATCATGTTTTCCGTCTGCACGGCCTCCCCTGTGATATTGTCTCAGACCGGGGGCCACAGTTCACTTCTCGTTTCTGGACAGAGTTTTGCCAGCTGTTGGGGGCCACGGTCAGCCTATCCTCTGGGTTCCATCCTCAATCCAACGGACAGACGGAACGGATGAACCAGGAAATGGAGACTGCCTTGCGTTGCATTGCATCCCAGACACCGACCTCCTGGTCCAAACAGCTTCTGTGGGTGGAGTATGCTCACAATACGCTTCCAAGCTCAGCAACAGGGCTTTCTCCTTTCCAGTGCTCTCGGGGATATCAACCTCCACTGTTCCCGGAGCAGGAGCGAGAGGCCAGGGTCCCATCTGTCCAGGCGTTCATCCAGCGCTGTCGGCGCACCTGGTGGCGGGCCCGTTCTGCTCTCCTGCGTTCGTCCAACCGGTACCAGAGAAATGCCAACCGCCGTCGGATCCCTGCACCCTGCTACACTCCTGGTCAGAAGGTTTGGCTGTCCACACATGACCTCCCACTCCGGGTAGAGTCTAGGAAGTTGGCCCCAAGGTTTGTGGGCCCGTTCTCCATCACTAAGGTCATCAACCCTGCTGCAGTCCGTCTCCGCCTTCCTCGCTCCATGAGAATTCATCCCACCTTTCATGTCTCCAAGATCAAACCCGTAAAGGAGAGCCAGCTCCAGCCCTCCTCCAGACCCCCGCCACCCCCCCGGCTCATTGACGGGGGTCCTGCTTACTCTGTCCATCGTCTCATCAAGTCACGACCGCGGGGAAGGGGTTTTCAATACCTGGTCGATTGGGAGGGTTATGGCCCTGAGGAGCGCTCATGGGTTCCAGCTCGTAACATCTTGGACCCTGACCTCATCTCAGCTTTCCATAGGGACCATCCTGACCAGCCCGGTGGGACGTCAGGAGCCGTCCCTAGAAGGGGGGGTTCTGTCACAACTTCAGCCAGGCTTTAGTTTTTCATTTGTCTGTCTCCTGTTTTGCCACACTAACTCTCATGTCATTTCAGAATCTGCCACTCCCCCCCGCTCTGCACTAATTGCTGATTTCATTTCACCTGGCCTGCCCCACCTCCATACTCACCTGCTCCTCATCAGCAATCAGCCCCTCAGTGTATATGTACCGGTCCATTTCCCTCAGTTCTCTGCCAGATTGTCTAGTGTGTTTCCCTTGCTATCCAGCAACCTGTCATTCCGATTCTGATCCTGATTATCTGTGTATTGACCTGCCTTTTTGGACTTTGGACCTTCTCTTTTGCCTGCTCCCACTGGATTTGTTTGCCACGCGGGTTACTACCTGGTTTGACATCTGCTGGTTATTAAACCCGGTTTCTACACCTGAACTGTTTTCTGTGTCGTGCTATTGGGTTCTTGTCTGTCGTTTTGTGATACCTGACACGTCTACCTTGAAAACCACTGTCAAGCCAACACCCACGATGTTTTGCGGTACGAGGCGTTACTGCAAGAGCGTGCACTGACTTCAAAACCAAGTCAGAGTGTCACTCAGATAATATCAGGACATCCTGATGCAGAGTTCCAAAATTGAAGCCCTTTAAAATCTGATATATGAGCTATCTTCCCTGTAAACTGATTAGGACTATAAGGAAATTGTCTGTTGTCAAAAACTATTTTCACGTCAGATTAATATCAAAAGATCTTATAGTGTCACTATTACAGTGTCAGAACATTCTAGTGTGGCCAATTGTCACTAACTAAGTTCACTTCAGATCAGTAGCAGACCATTTCAGAGTGTCACTGAGAATATCAGGACATTTTGGTACAGAATTTCAAAAAGGAAAGCCCTTTAAAATCTCTTATATGAGCTATCTTACCTCTAAATACAATGATTTAGACTTAATCTGACACAGGGACACACTCAAACTGACATGTCCACATTGTTTAGCGTGTTCAACTTTTTTAGTATTATAGCTATTCAAATGTTTATATTGAATTTTTAGCAAAAGGATTTCAATCACAGCCTTACTGAAATGATTTCTGAAAGAGCCGCCTGAAGTCACGACTGAATGAGCACAGCTGCATGAATAGCTCCAAATTGTTGATCAGAAACAAAGGAAAGAAGTAGAGAAACACATGCTGTAACAGGCCTCCCTCCCACAATCAGCATAGTTTCATTTTCACTTATATGACTTTGTGGCAGGAAGGACAGCAGTGCTCTACATCTTCACAGAATACATTGCATGATTATAACCGTTCTAGACTAGACACGCTGTACAAGACGGGTAGTGATGGTCACATGATTTTACCACAACATCAGTGTATGAGAGCAACAAAATGAGGATCAACAAATAATGTATAACAACTACATGTAGTAGTTGCTGAACCACTTCATTCCATTGAAATGGAATACAGTAACTTTAGTGCTTGGCAGATGAAGCAGTTATCAGGGTTTTTATCAGCTTTTTATACAAATAAACAATGAAACCCCCATCAGGTGTTAACAATCTCACCTGAGTGTGAGATTTGGTTTAAAGCACAACAATGATGGACTTAAGGGAACCCCATGGAGGCCATGTGACATGGCTATGACATCACCAAGGTGATCAATATTAAGGCACACCTTCTCACTGAGCCTTTCCATTGCTGCTGGAGGTAACAACTCTGGTCCCCGAAAACAACCTAGGAAACAGTTCTAACCTCGCTGAACGAGCAACATCTGTGTTCACACACTTGGATACTGAAAGAGAGAATGATAACTTATATGAAGTCTTCAAAGGAACGGAGGATAACTTCTACGCTCTGCTTCATTCTTATTCAAGTCGACATCCACTGTTTTTCCCGCTGCCATACGGAGACCAGCGTGCCGCTTAACCCACCAACAGAGCGCATTACGGTCCCCTGTCATCGGCTGGATAAAACTCCACCAAACAAAAGACAGAAGAACGCACGCCGCTTTGTTGTGTCTTATACACACAGTGTGTTAAGCGCGGCCTCCATTGTGTGTCTCATTCCCACCTTTAAATAAGCGCCGCCACGCTGTGAAGTCTTAATGTTGCTCACTACAAACACATTTTATGCTCATCCAGGTTTTTAACAGTTTTTTATTATTCCCAAAGTATAAAGTAGTTTAAATATGTGGTTAACATTGCAAATTGAAACAAAACTACTTTGTTAGGTTCAGTAAAGAAATCACAGTTTGGGTTAAATTAAGTACGTTTGTTATGTAACTTAATGAGTATAAGTATAATAAGTATAATAAGTATTAAACAACGTTTAACCAGGACTGGCTTGAAATCCACAAAGCCGGCCTGAAAATGAAGAACATCTGAAATGATTTCCTGAGAGTCTATGGAACAGAACCGGATAGCGGTTGGACCCTGGTCAGAGCTGCCAATGCTCAATATGATTGGCCAGTTTGCATTCAAGGGGAGAGTCTTAGCAAGTAGTCATTTTTAGGAGACCAGGCTGAATATAATTACTACAGTAACATGCTTGAAAATTAACATAAAAGTGCACAATACTGTAAAAAAACAACAATGTAAAGCTAATCTGTCATGCTTTGATCATACAAGGTTTGCCTCAGCAGTATGTAGGTCTACAGGTTGTTGAGGAAGTCTTCTCCGAAGGTAATCATCTGTTTCAGTGCGCTCAGGATCAGCGCATTAATATCATCTTTTGTGTTGGTTTCTGAGTGGTAGTTCTTCACAAGAAAGATGCAGTTCGGTGGAATTCCTAGCAACATGTTGAATTTGTCAACCTAAGTAACAGGATTTCAGTTGATTAGTAAATGGCAAAGTTGTGACAAAAAAATTTGATTGTTTTGCTCAAATTCTGAAAATTGAACTCTAACAACAAATACAATATCACTAATAAAAACCTACCTGTTCCTTCAAGTACTTGTTCGTGTATACTTTGTTCATATTTGTTTTCAGCTTAGGACACGCTTCATCAACTTTGGTGAGAATAGCCAGTTGGGGAATTCCTGTCAAGACAGAAACATAATCCATATTTGCTTTGCTGGTATTTTGATTCATAAAACCAGATCTGGTTCCAATAGTGAACACAGTCATGACCGTTGTGATGTCTGCTCTTACCCATTTCAGTGGCTGCTAGTCTGACTTCTCTCATCTTCTGCACAACTTCTTCACTTATTAAAGACACTGAGGCAACAGGAATGACACAAACCAGGACGTGAACTCTGTCATCCAGAGTGGGAGCTGGGTTGTAGTCTTCATCAGTCTCCTGAAGCTGGGCTTCAGGATTGAACTAGAAAAACGATTTAAAAAAGATCAATTACTATTAACTATTTAATATAACAGTTAAACAATAGCATTTTGCATAATGTAATGCAAAAAAAAGTGTTAGATGCAAAACAGTATGAAAAAGAAAAGTAAATAACTAAAATAATGTCAGAGTTCAAAGGGTTGTACCTTATAACCATCTGGCAGATGTCCCCTCATGGCCAGTTTCACGTCTTCCACATCAACTCCTTTGTTAGTCTTTTGCTCAAAGCCCATGATGTCATTGAAAATGAAAGAGTAAAAACTATCAGGGTCTTTGTGGATTTTATAAGCCGTGTACTGTAAAGCAGAAGGTGGAATTATTTGCATCACTTGAGCAAATCCCTGATGAATTTGCAATAAAAAATGTCAAACAGACATTGCTTCTTCCAAGAAAACAGCAGGTGAGGCATTCAATTAAAGCTATTTATCTAAGCTTGTCTGCACGATGACAAAAAAATGAACTGGATGTGCAATACAATTACACCAAATATATGTGCTGTACACAAAGAACACAAATCAAAAATTCAGAATTAGGCTACGTTAAGCAACATCTAACAAGGCTGGGCTCAGAGTTTTCAAATGTTTTGGGGAAAAAAAGTTTTTTAGTCCTCTATTTCTTTATTTTAAAGTTAATTCATTTGTACTTCTAGATTTACACAAATATCAAACACATTTCAAATGAAATTTGTGTCGTTTTAACTGAGAATCCATTCATAATATTTTACAGCTGTTGGTGATGGTGACATATACAACACTAGCTCCAAACTCTTTTGCTAAGGGTCAGTGTTGGATGCATTACCTACAGTGTCATAATGGCACATTAATGTAGAAAGGCAATCGGACACATTGGCCTACAATCCATCATAGCTGTCCAATTAAACTGTTCGGTTACTAAATGTTAATCCTTCCAACCAATCAGAATCCTGATTTTTTTTTAGTGACCATGGTATAAAGTTAAATATTGGATAGTGTACGAAAATTATCAGTGGAAATGCATAATGTGATCAGTTATCTTTAATGCTTTTAAAGCCATTTCAGTTATAAGGCTGTGATGGGTTTTGAAACATTCATAACAGTTCTTTAGAATCACCACAATTAACAAGTTATTCATACTTTTTGGGTAAAGCTCCTCCCAGAGATTGCATCTGTCAAAGCTCGACCAGTAACTCTGCCTGTCAAAACACTTTCAACAGAGTTGAAGAAACTGGACTTGCCAGACCCGACCGGTCCATGAATCAGAATTCGGAGATGTTTGACATTTTGGTTTTGAGGTTGGTAAGATTTCACAAATTTAAGATTCTCCTGATAGTTCCTTTTAATAAAAGAAAAAAAACATTAGAACAGTTTACTTTATTATATTGATTATTAAATGTACAACATGTGACTCATACTCACTCCGTCACAGCCCTCCATGGCTGACTAAAATATGCTAAAGAGAAAGTTACATATGTTAACATAAAGCTGTATCGTTAAACTTCAGCAACATCATGCATTCCTTTTGGTAAATGTTAGCATTACAAATTTCAATGACTTTTGCAATATTTGGAACATTTACAAGCTGAAATTATGACAATTCAAGACTTACCTCCCCCCATTGCTGTAAAGGGAGACATTAACATGTCAATGTTATGAATTTAAATCAAATGTTCTAGAAGGAATGTTGCAAGTGCCTAAATTGAAAT
The DNA here is from genome assembly GCF_023349555.1 of Cebidichthys violaceus. Lineage (NCBI taxonomy): Eukaryota > Metazoa > Chordata > Actinopteri > Perciformes > Stichaeidae > Cebidichthys > Cebidichthys violaceus. The sequence continues at coordinate 10,147,579 of NW_027176406.1, read as the reverse complement.
GTTAACTTCAATTAAAGACTAAAGATGCAAATGAAAGTGTTTATTTCTATTTATTTTTCAAGGGTTTTTGCTGAATAGAAAATGTTTTAAGAAACATACAATGCAAATAATTAATGAAAAACATAGAACATGTTATACATAAGTGCTAGCAGTTGTTAGCAGCAAGAAGATGATAACAGGAGACACAGGTAAAACCACCAAGACAGTGGTCACACATTTAACTAAAAAGAAGAAAATATAGTTCAAGTATGTCAAAGTTATGTCAACGCGTACCAAATTGAAATGACAGTCAAGACCATTTTCACTTTCAAGTTCAGTGATTAATAACGTATAGTACAGTACTCTGCAGTACATAAAGCATGTCTTTCATAAAAGTGTGTTTCTGTTTAAAATTCATAAAGAGACATTTTATAAAAACCATATGCATAAATTGAGTTACACATTACCCGTTGTTACATAATAGAAAGTCCTTACCTTTATATCTGTGGCCCTGCAGAGTGCCACTTCAAATAATGTTGACTGGAAGAACGGTTCTTATTATAGAAGTTATCCACTTACTTTCACTTTCAGGTTAACCAACCTGCCAACACCAAGAAAATCCCCCAACAGCAAAGTCAGTAATCTGAGCTCAAACACACAGAGTGAAGCGCCATGGAAAGTACCAATGAAGGAAGTAGGTACATGTACTGATGTAGAGTACACTTTTGTGGTACCTGTTCTTAAGTATTTACATTTATTGCTACTTTATACTATAAAGTAGGTCACAGTATAATGTAACCAGCCAGTTTGATCTTACATTTGACAGTAGAAGGCTGTTATGTACATGCTGTTTGGTGGCACAGCCATGCAGTGGTTGGCACTGTTGGAGCAACAGTGTCTGTTGTAATAACAAAATACCGACCACATAATGTAAAGTTTTGGTTTCTGTTTAGTTCAGCCTTTACTTTATACTTCCCCCTGCCATCGGTAGCAAAGGGAAATGACTGCAGCATGTACAGGGCATAGGGTTGGCAGAAGTCTTCTTGTTTTTGTAATCCTCTCCTAAATCCCTTTCTTTCAAAGTACAAATTACTCATAACAAGCAGTAAAAGACAATACAGAAGGACCAGACAGGTGAGGCACACTTTGTTCATCACATAAATTATTATAATTCATATTACAGCAAAGGGAAAGATAGGATTGGAGCAATGTCTTATTTAATCGTTTGTACTTAATTAGAAGTACAGAAAATACTTTAGGTTAAATTTTGTGTGATAGTTCTGATCTGAATGATTCCACTGTACGCTCCTTAAACACAGTGTAGTAATAAAAACTTGCATACAAGGCAATTAGTGGTACTGAGTAATTTAGGAATCATTATAATTGTGATGCATTAAAAAAAATGTGTTGCTGCTGTTATTTATCATTTATCAACAAGGTCAGTTTGCTTTCAGAAATGAACTAAAAGACAATTTAAAAAATAACTTATTTCAACAATGTAATGCATTTTAAAGTGAACATGTGTAATGGATGTCATGGAGAGCTGGAGGTGGTGCTATATTGAACAAAGCCCCATCGGACGTCAGATGGAGCTGCATATCTTTTCTGAGAGGTGACACAGAGAGGATGGTCTTTTCTCATTCCTCTCTAGGCACTAGAGCAGCAGTCGGGAACCTATGGCTCGCGAGCCATATATGGCTCTTCCGGTGACGGCATATGGCTCCCAGACAATTTTGAGTTGAAAAAAAAAAATCAGTTTGGAACTGATTTTAAAATACTTGTGATATTTGTTAATAATACTGTGTCATTTTAAAGTAAACAGAAATTAGTTTTGAAGATAAATTTCACGGGTCACGGGTCACCCGTGGGTCGGGTAGGGAACCAATGGCTCGCGAGCATGTCCGGGTCATTGTAAAGGTGAAGAAATCTATTTTATCAGATAGCCAACTAATTTATCCGCTTCAACCCTTGTAACGGAAAAGATGGCGAAAAGAAAAAAAGACGATGATTACCGTGCATTCCAGGCTGCGTGGACAGAGGAATTTGCATTTGTGGACAGAGCAGGATCTGCAGTATGTCTAATATGCGATGATAAAAATGCATCGATGAAACGGTCAAATATAAAGCGGCACTTCGATACTCACCATGCTTCATTTGCATCGAAATATCCAGCGGGGGACAGCAGGAAAAGGGCATGCGAGGAGCTACAGCGGAGAGTGCAGATGAGTCAGCAGCAACTACGTGTGTGGACCAGGCAAGGTGACGGGAATTCATATTTATTTTATTATACGTTAAAAATACTATATGGCTCTCAATGAAATATATTTCGAAATATTTGGCCTTTATGGCTCTCCCAGTCAAAAAGGTTCACGACCCCTGCACTAGAGACACGTGTTTATGTTGAACAGCCGGGAAAAAGTGCATTTTGCATAAAATGTAGTGACTGGATATAAGAAGTAGACATACAATGGGTACGGAAAGTATTCAGACCCCTTTACATTTTTCACTCTTTATTTCATTGCAGCCATTTGCTAAAATCAAAAAAGTTCATTTTATTTTATTTTATTTCATTTTATTTCTCATTAATAACTCAGCACCCCATCTTGACAGAAAAAAACAGAAATGTAGAAATTTTTGCAAATTTATTAAAGAAGAAAAACTGAAATATCACATGGTCATAAGTATTCAGACCCTTTGCTGTGACACTCATATTTAACTCACATGCTGTCCATTTCTTCTGATCCTCCTTGAGATGGTTCTACTCCTTCATTGGAGTCCAGCTGTGTTTAAATAAACTGATTGGACTTTAGGAAAGGCACACACCTGTCTATATAAGACCTTACAGCTCACAGTGCATGTCAGAGCAAATGAGAATCATGAGGTCGAAGGAACTGCCCAAGGAGCTCAGAGACAGAATTGTGGCAAGGCACAGATCTGGCCAAGGTTACAAAAGAATTTCTGCAGCACTCAAGGTTCCTAAGAGCACAGTGGCCTCCATAATCCTTAAATGGAAGAAGTTTGGGACGACCAGAACTCTTCCTAGACCTGGCCGTCCAGCCAAACTGAGCAATCGTGGGAGAAGAGCCTTGGTGAGAGAGGTAAAGAAGAACCCAAAGATCACTGTGGCTGAGCTCCAGAGATGCAGTAGGGAGATGGGAGAAAGTTCCACAAAGTCAACTATCACTGCAGCCCTCCACCAGTCGGGGCTTTATGGCAGAGTAGCCTCTCCTCAGTGCAAGACATATGAAAGCCTGCATAGAGTTTGCCAAAAAAACACATGAAGGACTCCCAGAGTATGAGAAATAAGATTCTCTGGTCTGATGAGACGAAGATTGAACTTTTTGGCGTTAATTCTAAGCGGTATGTGTGGAAAAAACCAGGCACTGCTCATCACCTGCCCAATACAATCCCAACAGTGAAACATGGTGGTGGCAGGATCATGCTATGGGGGTGTTTTTCAGCTGCAGGGACAGGACGACTGGTTGCAATTGAAGGAAAGATGAATGCGGCCAAGTACAGAGATATCCTGGAAGAAAACCTCTTCCAGAGTGCTCAGGACCTCAGACTGGGCCGAAGGTTCACCTTCCAACAAGACAATGACCCTAAGCACACAGCTAAAATAACAAAGGAGTGGCTTCGGAACAACTCTGTGACCATTCTTGACTGGCCCAGCCAGAGCCCTGACCTAAACCCAATTGAGCATCTCTGGAGAGCCCTGAAAATGGCTGTTCACCATCCAACCTGACGGAACTGGAGAGGATCTGCAAGGAAGAATGGCAGAGGATCCCCAAATCCAGGTGTGAAAAACTTGTTGCATCATTCCCAAGAAGACTCATGGCTGTACTAGCTCAAAAGGGTGCTTCTACTCAATACTGAGCAAAGGGTCTGAATACTTATGACCATGTGATATTTCAGTTTTTCTTTTTAATACATTTGCAAAAATTTCTACATTTCTGTTTTTTTCTGTCAAGATGGGGTGCTGAGTGTACTTTAATGAGAAATAAAATTAACTTTTTCGAATTTAGCAAATGGCTGCAATGAAACAAAGAGTGAAAAATTTAAAGGGGTCTGAATACTTTCCGTACCCACTGTAGTTGTCGTCACGTCACCCATCGTTGTGTTGACGTTGTCGTTTTGATCCCTCGCATTCAGCATGTAGGCCTTCGCCATCTTGTTTTTTTTGCAACCAATGAGTAGAAGTGACCATATTTGGACTGCAGAGAAGTGACGCTCTGGTAGCAGTAGCGAGCGGTCAATCTATTCTGCCTATGTTACTGTGAAGGGGACCATAATTTACTAAATGAACATCATTCTGTATTGAGTAATACTTAAAACAAGCGATTTAAACCAAAACCTTATGTTTATGTTTACAATGTTTACTGAGGAAATATATCAGGTGAGAAGTAAGGTCATTTACTCACAGACTTATTTTTGCAACAAGAGAAAGTCGCCGCCTGCTGGTCAGTAGAGAGAATGCAAGTTTAAGGCACTTCCACATTGCGTCCACTTTTCAGAACCTTAGGTTGCCACCTGATATGATGTGAGCTTAAACAGTGGTGTAGTGATGTTCCACAGAAAAAAGTGTTTAATTTACTAAAATAATACGGATCAAATATCTGCAAAGTTAAGTTTCAGTTTCTGTTTAATTTACTCGTTAGCCTACTTAATGCTTTTTGCATTAAGAGCTTTTCTGCTCTGATCTCTCTTTCCGTTTTTTGTCCCTCTCTTATTTTCTAACCCGATTTTATTTGTGCTTTGGGAGGATGAATAGAGAGTGAGAAAGAGATGCCATGCCTGAACCAAACCATTGTTTATATGTATGATTTTTAGACCAGCAAAGAAAACGGGGTGATTGGTGTTAAGTTTCTTTCAATTATAGTAAATCATCCCATAATGTGTCCAGAAGGTGTTTGTTGTTTGTGTTGTATGTCAATGTTTATCATGGAAAATTCCTCTTCAAACTACATATGAAGTAAGAACTAGTTTACCCACAACATTTGTATTTGACTTATATATATCACATGCAAATAGTGTCTCGTTCCTCCTGTGGAATTTGCATATATTTGAATTAGGTAATACGCATACATTTGCAAACAACTGCACCCTTTCTATGCAAATGTGCCCAATTGCAAAAACAGTGCAATCCCCAAAGATCAGTCTAAATAGGTACATGCAGTTACAGTGAATGTACGGTAAATGATATGTATTTTGGGAAATAGTGGCAGGATGCAAGGACAATTGTGTCATGAAATATAATGAAGAAAGCTACATGTCATATATGAAAATACATGAGAAAAAACATGAATTAAATTGATTTAGCCTATATAAATAAACAAATGATTTCTTCTCTCTCTCTTTTCCCAAATCCTGCGCTTACAGTTTTTCCTCCCCACTCTCTTAATTGCCTTTGGGAGGTTTGGGTGGAAGTGGCCCTCTGGGCAGACCTCTGGTGCAGGCTGCCTCTCACCCCTCACAACCGACACATTGGCTTCAAGCACATTTATACTTTGCCACTTAACTGCAATCAGATGCAAAAACAAGTTGTACAGACATTCATGGCTCCCAGAAGAATGGCTTTTGTGATCCTGACCTTTCCTCTATCGCCACCATCTTAGCAACTGATAGATAAGCCTTCATTTAGAACCATTAGTTCCAATTTGTATTTGAGTTTATGACCACACACCTGCAAAACAAAGACATTTCATCAGACTCAACTGCACTTTGTGTTTAATGATAGTTAGCAAGTGTTAGCATGTTAACACCCTTAACTCAAACATAAACATGGTAGATATTTCTACTAAGCATTGGTATGTTTGCATTTTCCCTGTGAGCATGTTAGCATGCTAATGTGAGCATTCAGCACCGCTGTGTACAGCCTCACAGAGCAGCTAGCATGGCTTTAATCTCTCAGTGTGATGCATCCTCTTGCTAGAAAATACCAAACAGTGAATTGAACAAATGCCTTTTAAAGAAAACTATTGAGTAATCACCTCTTCATTGTATACAGTTATGTCTGTCTAAAATGCCCATCACTCCATTTTATTAGATATTTGAATGAAATCATGAGAATTGGCAAATTAGTTGAGTTATGGCCAAAAATGTGTTTTATGAGGTCCCAGTGACCTTTGACCACCACAATCTAATTAGTGTGCTGCAGAAAATGTAACACACCCGGCAACCAACTGCACAAAATGGACGACTAACGACTACAGCAGACAGCTGAAAACAGTTTTTTGTATAACACAGTATGATGCATATATCAATAGCATTCAAATCATAGGAAAGAGTCACAACATGACAGTGAAGATGTCACTATAGGATAATTGCCTTTTGGATTATAATTTTGATCGGTATAAAAAAAGAACGTTGTAGAGCAAGAGAGACTACAGATAAGCGTTGTGATATTCTCCCCATTCACATTCGCTTGTATACGTAGATGACTTTTTGACAGGAAGGACAGCGATGCTCCACATCTTGACAGGCCTCAACGCAGAACGGGATACAACAGCAGAGAAAACACCTGCAGGTGAAAACCAGGTATTAATTGGAATTTCAATTTTAAAAAAGTATTTTTTTTGTACTTTTTGTAGATAAAAACTAGACAAGTTTCTCTTCAAAAAGGTGTTTTTACCCAAAGATGGCGAGGCCACCACAGACGGCCCAGGTCAGCAGGCCGGCAGTGTGCTCTGTGTTGGTGATCACTGTCTGCTGGCAGTGGGGGCACACAGTTTGTCCTGGGACTTCATGTAGTGCCGGTGTTACTACCAGGTGAGTCACTGAGGAAATGCACAGCACAAAAAATTCAGGATTTATCTCCATATTCTTTAGTCTCCATATTCACTTGTACAAGATAACTGGAGGTTAATAGTTCCCCTTTTTTAGGTAATAACTAATGTTGTTTTTCATAATGCATTATGTAATAATATGTGGTCAGCAAGTCAGACATTTCTGTTGTTATTTTAGACTTTTCAGTCTTAGATGTCATTACCAGATTTGAGGATGAAATGTACTGACTGCACTGACTCAGCAAGACCAGCAGAGGCCGCCAACAGCACAGCAACTGTAACTTGATACATCTAAACTGCACTTTAAAATATACATTTGAGGGAAACAATTTTAAACATGTAGTAAACGAACAATACATCAGAAACAAACACTACAAAACTACTTTGTTAGGTTTAGTAAAGAACTCCATGGTTTGGCTTAAAATTACTACAAAATTGAAACAAAACAAAACAAAAACTCAACAAAAGTACTTTGTTAGCTTCAGGCATCAAAACTAGTAAGTAACTTCGTTCACATGGGACACAAAAAGCAATCTCCTGTATTAAAGTGATTCATCCACCACCCAGATCTCCTCCCTATGCAAAATTCCGTGGACTCAATTGAAACTTATTTGCAAAACACCAAAAGCAACAGTCTCACCTGTTGTGGCAGGTGCACCCGGGCCCGGAGCATAAGCAACACCTGGTAGATAAAAACACAATTTACTAAAGCAGGAAAGGATGGTTCAGAACAGATATTTCCATAAATCATCTATAACTGGCTTTACATAAAATACATGTATGTGTGAAGTGTGTATATATATATATATATATATATATTATTATTATTATTATTATTATTATTATTTATTTATTTATTTATTTGTTGTCATACAGCCAAAGCTTAAAAACAAAGGTCCATTTGTTTTAAACATTAAGGTGTTGCTAGGTCGTAGATGGGCAAAATTAGCTAGGGGTAACAGTATCAGCTTTTAACCGGGTCAGACACAGACCTCCCTGATAAACACCAGGTGGAGGCGCTCCAGGCGAGAGGCCCGGCTGAGGGTACATCCCTGGCTGTGGCACTGCACCCCCATAGTTCATAGGTGGCCCAGGGTACGGTGGAGCTGATTCATGTGGTGGGTATCCTTTTTCCATCTTCAGAAATCTCTACTGCATATAAGATATGAGTATTATTATTTTCTTTAGTTGATCAACAGGCTTTAAAAAAGGTAATAAGCAAAAAGTACAAACTTAGTTATAAATGTAAGGCATTGTATTCTATTGCTGCCACAAAAAATACAAACAGTATGTGAACACTTTTCATTACATAGTGACATAGTGATAGCGCGAGAAAGTGGAAAAGCTTTAATATAAACTGGAGCCAAACTAAATGTTGTACTGTAACCAAGCATGCATCAACAGTTTCATAGGTTTGGTTAGAAATGCAGCCAGATACAAAAAAAAAATATTTCACAAATGTAGATGAGAGCAAAAGAGGGTTTAGAAGCAAACCGTAACACCTCACACACATTTCCAGTTATAAACATATCTCCAAAATGTTTTTAAGAAATGATCAGATGGATCTGGTTGATTGAGGTCAGATCAGATTTATTGATTTAACTCATGAACAGCAGCAACAGGAAGTGAATTGACTTCTGTGTACTAACTGACATTTCAAGAGGATCTACACACTTTAACCATACGTTTCACATCCTCTTTACAAGCCACACTGACGTGAACATCTGCAACAGCAAATCTATTATTTGCTCTACCATCTCCTGAGACAAATATGTGGCTATCTAGCTGCTACAATAAATGCTTCAGTATGTTCACCAGCTGTTAGGTGCTGGGCGGGTAGTGTACCGTGGTCCTTTTTTGTTTGTTTGAGCAAACGTACTTTATTACTTTCCACCACTGGGGAAAACTAAGTATATTAAAGTATAAATATGGAGACATGTCAAACTGTAGTATTGCTACAGAATGTCTTGGTGTGTGGCAGGCGGATGGAAGTCATTTGCTAAGTGGGGGAGGCGTGGGGCAGTACAGCTTGCGTTTAAAAGCTCTTTGCACTGATAATGCTGTTTTGTACTTGTCCAGATCCATTAGAGCCTCTTTCAGTGAAGGAAACCAACATGCTTTATTGCGTTATTTTGAGAACAGAAAAAGGCTGCAACGTAAACGGATCATTCTCAACAAGCCCAGCCAGTCCCTGCAAGACTTCCTGATTCTCATCATAAATCAATTAGAGCAACATGAGCCACGCACATTAATTCACCACAGCATTGTACTTGTGCCTCGCCCTGTTTTTTTTGCTCAGTGTGTCTGAATAAGCTTTACATAACCAATTTATTCACTACCTTCATGTTCTTTGCATTGCTTTGCTTTTTTACAGTGGTTGAATAATATCAGCTAAATAAGGTCAATGTCCACAATCATACAACCTTTACACCATCGCAACAGTAGATAGTAACTACATAAGTTTAAAATAAGATTTACCTACCTGTTATTTTCCATCAAAATAAAAGAGAAAGTTACCCACCCTCTCTGTTGGAGCCTGGTACTCGGTGAGGTAGGAAGAATCACGGTGAAGCCAGGGGAGATGGAAGCAGGATAGAGGAAAGTATTTCCTGTTTTTCTACAACGTAATGGAGGGACTACAGTCCCAGCTTCATGCCCCCTCCCTCTTTCCCCTCCCTTTAACTCCATGTGACTGGGTGGGTCTAAAGAGAATTAACAGAATAAATATGACAGTGTTTGTTCAATATTGTTCAAATAATGACCAGTACGGCAATATGAGTTATGAATACAGAGCTCAGCGAAAAGAGGGGCAAAGAGACGGGTTGTTTGCTGAGAACAAAGTATTCTTTGTTGGCCGAACATAATGTGTCATATCATTGATCTGTCACCGCTTCAGTTAGCAAACCTCGAAAAAATGTAAGAACACATACATTCAGTACATTGATAATACTAAACACTGTAACTGAGCCTACTTAAGGTGAAAAGACAGTTCATTCTGTTTAGATGAACAGAAAGAAATGTCCCATTGTTTGTTTGTTTGTTTGTTTGTAAGACACAGACTATTAACCAACCTATCCTATACTGACCATTTATGTCGTTTCCTGTCAGCCAGACCTCTAGCGTTCTGTGGGCTGCTGCTATCTCAGTCTGACTCACGTAATGAGAAACATGTGAGGGATATAAAATACAAAACCCGCCCCCATTCTTCACACAAAAAAAAAAAAAACTTTCCACAACTTTTTTTCCTTTTACAATCCTGTCAAACACCATGTGTACAATCTATCTGCCTTGTTTTTTGTTCACGATAGCAAAGGAAATGTCCTACATCTTAGCAATGAATCAACATTGGATAGTGGACAAGATGACAACAGTTCATCAGCAGTGTCTTAGCCCCAAACATGCATGCTGGCTGTGTTCCATCAGTTAGGGCGACCGCCCACACAGCTTCTTTCAGATGGCACATCAGGCTGCTGCAACGCTCAATGAGGCTGATGCCTTCTCGAGGTGCAAAGCTGGGTGATTATTCATGCCACTGCGCAAGAAGGTGAAAAGACACAAGACAGACCTGCTGTTTATCACCACTCTCCAAATACTTCTGCAAAAGATGCTGTGGAGATAAATATTTATGTTGGAAGCAGCACAGTATTTGCAAATGCAAGCAGTGCAAGTGTTTCCCTTCTTTACACCACAGTCGACCCAACTGATGCAACTAGTTTGCCAGAACATGACACATTACATCATGTGGATGCTTTTAGAGGACAGTGCGTTGTAACGTTCCACACAGAAAGCATCTCTGGGATGGAGTACTCTAGTCTTGATGATACCGGGCCTCTCTCTCAGGAAATGTCTTTTGAATCAGTCTTGCCTCCCTCGATGGAGGTGTTGCAGGAACAAGCCAGCCAGAGAGAAAGAGTGAAGAATATGATTGTTGTTCATCGTGGACAGATTCTTAGAGAACTTATTGTGTGTTTTCTGAGGAAAGTATCATGGAGGATAACGTTTACTCTCAAGTTGTTCTTCCCGATGGAAAGCTTGAAAAGGCTGTGGATGATGGTGGTGTTTTGAGGGATACTGTCAGAATTTTGAAATTAACTTTTCTGAGCAGTGCACTATGGGAAATGCCTTCAAAGTGCGATACCTACGTCATGATTTTGGTATACAGGAATGGGAAAGCGTAGGAAGAGTACACTACCTTCCTGTAAAACTTGCACCTGTACTCCTGGATCAAGCTGTTTTTTGGGCTTTGTGGAGAGCGATCTTGTGGACTGCTTTTTCAAGTATGTGTCGGAGTCTGAGCGAGCGATTTTTGAATCTTGTCGTTTACATTCTGAAAGTGTTGACCTTGAAGAATTGTTGGAAATCATGGATATTCACAACTGCCGGAGGCTTTCAACAGCAGACAGCATTGAGCAAATCTTGAGGGAGCTTGCTCACCAAAAACTGATTCAAGAGCCTGCTTTTGTGATTGAACAGTGGAGCAACATGGTCGCACCTGTTAGATCAGAGCTGAAAGGGATTGCAGCTAAAACCAACATCATGAAAGATCACCAGATCAATGACTTACCCCAGTAACCAGAATGCCCAGGACAAACTAATTATCAAGTATGTAAGTGAGAGTCAGACACCCAGCATCTCTCCCTTTTCCTTAGAAGTTGGACTGGATCAGACTTGTTCACAGGAAATAACATCACTGTCAGCTTCACACAACAACAACAACAACAACAACAACAACAACAACAACAACAGGTATTTCAGAGAAGACCTGTTGCTCACACATGTGGCTGTTACTTGGAGTTGCCCGTTAGTTAACTACCCAGATTTTCGACATGAAATGAACAAAGTTTTACAAAGCAATGTGTGGGTAATGGACATTGTCTAAGCTCCAAAGATTTTAGCCAACAGGAACTGGACTGCCATCAGAGGTTCATGTTTAGACACACTCACTTCGCAAGATCAGCCACCATCGCTCAAACCATCCAATAACTGCAGCAATATTCAAACAATTCCATGCAACCAACACTTTTGATGAATCTATCTGTAACCATGACACTGACCAGATGTTTCCAGTTGCTGTTCAATGAAGGTTGCCACCTCAGCCACATTGGTTTTATTCTTTCTACGCCAGAGCTGCTTCTTGCAGAAAATCCTTTCAAGGGTGCGTTTGCTTCGTACAATCCCACGTGAAACAACAAGAAGTATTTTAGCATCTGTTGTAAAGTTTGAAGTCTTCAATATACTCACAATCCATTTCTGTCAAATGGATAACCTATGCCAAAGAGCTTCTTCAATGACTGCTGTGTTTAAGTATCTTATAATTTTGACTTTCTATCTAATAATTTCTCTTTTTTTTTGTAAATAAAAAAAACTTTATTTATGTTTATTTTATTGTATCTTTTTGCTGCGGAAATGGGCTTCCATAAACACGAGAGTGATGAGGATGTCAATACAAAAGGTCTGTACACCTTTAACAAGAGGTCTGATAAGTAAATCACCTGAGGGTGTATAATATATATGGAGGGCCTTTAAAGGCGAACTAAGGATCTGTTGTGTCATAGAGAAGTTGCATCAGTTGAATTGCTGCCTGTTATACAAATTGCAAAACTGTCAGAATCTGTGAAATGTCCCATTCCAGAAAATGTTGTAGTTTCCACACTAGTACTTATTGTACAGACTCACTTCCCTTGGCACATTCATGTTATTACAAAACAAAATGAATCATTCAAAGTTCATTGAAGTTCTATTCTGTCCTAGCAGGTTTTTTCTGCCGCTCATTCTTTCAGTTATGAGTTCCAAGGAAACATGACACACACTGTTTCGCAATACTGGAAATTCCTCAGTATCCATTTAATCCTGACATCGTCTCCCACACACTACATGAAAACACATATGACTTTAACACATGAAGGCCTGATGAAAGTCAGGAGGTGGTTGAGGATGAGAGGTCACAGGACTATCACAAGGACATTACCCGTCACATCTGGAATGCACTTACGCTTCAGCCACGCTGACATGATTACAGGCGGACGTGGGAAGGAAATCCAGAGAAAATAACTGTGTATTTTTCATATATGGCCACTGGAGGTCGGCAGAATCGCAACATTATGTTTAAATCTAGGTTTCGTTTCTTCCTTCACAGAGAGAGCAGAATGTGGGGTCATTTCAAGGACACTTCAGCAGGAGGAATACCAGAACACACAGCGTCTCTCATGATGCCACATCCAAGAATACTGACAAGTTGCTCTTTATCATATGTTCTTCTGGGTCAGCTACTAGCACTTTTCTCTGTTACTTAGATACTTGGTTATTGAAGTATCACAGGCAGATGTAATACTCTTTGTGACTGCTGAAGTAGTGTTTCAGCGTGCTTTACTACATCTTTCTGTTTCTTCTGTTGTTGTTTCTGCTACGTATAAGTAGGGTATAAAATAGCATTAAATCATGATGGTCTTCACAGTTCAGCAATCACTGTTTGCCTCAATTATATCACTATTTCACAGTTGTGAAGTAGCCCAGAAACACAACACTATGTCAAGACTGATGTTGCTGATAACAACAACAACAACAACAACAACAGGAAAACAGACTGGGCCGAGCTTTGACCTTAAGACCAAGCAGGGAGCATCATCAGTTCATGTTAATTTAATTTATCCCAGATTATGGGAGAAAACAGTGAAACCTTAAAAAGAATGAAAGGGATATCATGAGTGTAGCTTTTGGTAGGACTTCATATGACGCAAGAGCATAGATGTCATCACCCAGCAGTAGGGAGCTGTACAGAGGGGCAAGTTTGTCAAAAGGGTCTTGTTGTCCACACACTTCTTGTTATAACTCTCCTTTAAAAAAATAGAAGGATAATAAAACATGACTGTAAACGCTTTTTAAATGTTTTTTTTTTCTTTTTCGAGAACTATGAATCACTTAAATGTGCAATTCAATACAAGCACACCCAAGACGTACTCCCATTTTTACTATTCTCACCTACTGTGGTAATAAGTAGTACAATAGTAAAGGGAGATTCATTGTTGTACAATATGGAATACACTAAGGTTTTACAGTCAGGAGTACTGCAAGAACAAGCCAGAGAAATATTTTGGCAGTTTTCATGGATCCTTGATGGGATGCTGGGCACATTCAGGATATGTATAGTACTGTACACTGCGTTTGGACCCTGGAGAAGACGAACCCATTATCCAACAGGTAGATGTCTTTAAGGACAGCCACACACAAAAATAGAGATCGTCTTAGCTCTTTCCTTTCAGTGAACTTTCTTATAGAAACCAAATCTGTCTCTCTCCAGCTTGTCATCCGTTTCTCTGTGTCTTCAATCTTTCATTCCAGTTTCCTTTCACACCGTACCATCTATACAAGTGTCTGCTAAATAAATGGTGTTCTGAGTGTGAAAGATTAGCGACTGTGAAGAAGGGACAAAGGAGGGACAGAAGAGAGGAGGAGGGCTGAATAACAGGACCATCAATCAAAAATACAGTCTGTGGTCCAATAGGAGGTGACAAAAAGTGGGTTTTAGTCAGTTTGACACTTGTCAGCGTCAGGGTTTCAAAGAAAGGATGGTGTTAACAGTTAATGTAAAATAATCCACAGTGGCAGCAGTTTACTATTGAAAAATCTGTAGAATCTATTAATTCACATTTTGTACTTGTGAGGGTTACAGCATGGCACGGCTGACTTTCTATACTGTGATCCACAGGGGGAGCAAGAGAGTGGAGCAAGTAGTGCAAGATGACTTCCAGCGGCTGCCAAAACCAAACCCCCTCGAGCCTTTTTGCTTTCCAACCTTTACTCATAAGTCATAACTGGATATTTAATGACTCCGTCCTTGAATAGCCCCAGCTCCACTTTTACAAAAACACAGAGATGTCCGAGGGGGAAGTTCGCATAATGATGGTGGGTCGAGTTTGGCTACTGGGTCGAGTTCAAATCTCAGTTCAGTACCATTCATGCTATTCAAGTACTGTATGTGGAATGCAGCAATCTCTTAATAATGTCAATGGAAGCAACGTATCTTTCTCTTTGTGCCTAGACAGCGTCCACTATCAGTATTATCACAATTATCGTGAATACAGTGTTTGTTATTCTTTTCATTTGCGCAAACATTAACAACTGGGGTTACTAGTGCAGAGCCCGTCCTGAGCAGGACAATTAGTTAGATAGAATAGCTGCATAAGCTGTGTGTTGTTTTGTTTTTTTACTTATTTAGTCATAAAGGCAACCTGTGCTTTATGCTGTACAAGGTGACATAAGGAAACAGTGAGTAGGCTATTGTGTTGACAAAAGCGGAACACCCAACAGGACAATGTCTGGCAGTTGAGATTGTAGCATTGCAGAAGTAGTTTAATTGCTCATATCTAGTTTGTGTAATTACTTTTATTCTTATACTAGTAGTTTTGTCCAAGGAATCAAGTGGCAATTTTTTTTTTTTTAAATGGAGAAAGCATTAAACAGCCTATTAATCCGTTTGAGGTAAAGGTCTTATTCTGAACTCCCTTAATGGATTTATTCCATTTGGAAGTTAAATAGCTCGTGTGTGTGTGTGTGTGTGTGTGTGTGTGTGTGTGTGTGTGTGTGTGTGTGTGTGTGTGTGTGTGTGTGTGTGTGTGTGTGTGTGTAAAACTGGTTTCAATTTGGATAAGTATAGTTCATAGAGATGATTAGTCCATGTCTTAAAAAGCAAAACATATATCCTATCTTCATCTTTCTTCCTTTGCAGTATCTTACACCTATATTTAAAATCCAGTGGAAGACTAATACCATCTCCTATACTGCATTTCTCACATTTTTCACTTAGGCCTAATTCCTCTTAAACCTCCTGTAACACATTTACAGATTTGAACTATTGATGTGTGGGCAAAGCGCTAAGTTAGCAAACATGATGGATGAGAAATACTGTGAAGTGAGAGGCTGTGTCATAAGGTGCAGTTCCTCTTAAACACAACTGCTGTAAAATATCAGAATTATTTTATTGACCACATGCACACATCTGATAAGCACACACAGATACTGTCCTCCTACACAAACACTCCGTAGAGCTCATGCACTTGCGCATTAGATGTTTGATTAGCGGCCATTATAGGGAGGTCTGAACGGGTGGAATGAAGGGAGAGGCCAAAGATTTCACATTCATCATACTTTCGTCATGCGGGCAGCACTGACAGGAGGAGAGGTGAGAACTGACGAAAACCAAAGAGCTATTTAAAACAATATAAGGAAGAGACAAGTTGGTGAAAAGAGATAATCTATAGTTCTATCCAGAACCACAGTAAACTGAGCACAGGATTACAACCACCATGGTTACACTGGACATCAGGACGCTGGTGGTGCGGATACTGGAGGTGATCCTCACCTGTATCTCCTTCAGCCTGGTGGCATCAGTGGGCCACAGCACGGCGTCCTTCTGGACGTGGTGCATGTTCACCTGGTGCTTCTGCTTCTGCGTCACCATCCTCATACTAGTCCTGGAACTCACCAGCCTGAGCGCCAAGCTGCCCATCTCCTGGGATGACTTCACGACCGCTTTTGCCATGTTGGCTACTCTAATGGTGGGTGCCCTTTTATACTCTCTTGTTATTTATCTTCGTCTACAGATGCTTTTTTTAACTTACAAATTTGTCGCAGATTATTGGTGAAATACATTAGTGATTCGCCACTGACATTGCTCTCATTGGGAATATTAAAGTACATTTTTTACAGTAGAAAATACATTTTAACTATATAAGCTTTAAACGACCACAACACACAAGATCTTTTTTTTCCCAACCGCTAATGTAAACCTAAACAGACGGGTACTCAAGGCAGCCAAATCCACATCAACACAAAATGAAATGATGTGGTTGTTGAAAAAAAAATCAAACACTGGTTACAGGTCTGCATTCTTGAAATGGGAAGAGCTTTCATTAGGGTTATGTTGTTTTCTGTACCACTACAATTTTATGAAGAAACAGAATGACTATGGTGCACTCAGAATGCAAATCTCTACCGGGTGTGTCTGCAACCTTCAGTTAGACTGCAAGTGTATCACATGTTTTTTACTCACACTCTGTGCTCCGTCTCACGGGCGTAACCACCGCTTGGATGATGATGATTGCATTTACTATAAACTGGTGCTAAAGGATTAATATGGTTCGCAATTGTACTCATAATCACGTCAAACTAACTGCAAGAGAGTAATTTACAGAATGAATCATTTCACACTATATTTTTTACTTTTCTCTCATACAGGTGCTGGCAGCATCCATCATCTATCCCGTCTTCTTCACTTGCCCTAGCTGCGGCAAACAGATTGGTGCGAGTGTTACTTCCTGTCTGGCTTTTATCCTGTATGCCGCTGAGGTCGGGCTGCTCCGGGCTAAACCTGGAGAGATAAGTGGATTCCTGTCCACGGTCCCAGGCCTCCTCAAGGTTCTGGAGGCCTTCGTGGCCTGCATCATCTTCATCTGCTTGGACTACAACCAGTTCTCTAGGTTTCCAGGTCTCCAGTGGTGCGTTGCCGTATACTCCATTTGTTTCATTTTTGCCGTGCTCGTCATCGTTTTTACCATCTGCCGCCTTCTGACTCTCTTCCCCGCACCGTTTGACAAAGTCCTGACAGTCTGCAACGTGTTGGCAGTGTTGATGTACATCACCGCTGTGGTCATCTGGCCGTTGTACAGCTTCAAGAACAATCCCAGGCCGAGCTACTGCACGAATGGGATCAGATGTTCCTGGGATAACTTAGTGGTTATCACGTTCATGACCTGCTTTAACCTTGCTGCTTACATCGCTGATACCGTTTACTCTTTTAGGCTGGTGTTCTTTGTCAGCAGAACCTAGGTGGCAGTTATGTGTCATATTTCAGCTGTTGGAAGTCCACTAGGACTCAAAGAATGAACACGAGAGCAGGAGAATGGTATGCAAAGCATCTCTTGTACAACTTCTGTTAAGCATTTTGTATGCATATTCTTGTTGATCTCTGAAATATGAATGAAATGTAATAAAAGTGTGGATTTATAGTACATGCTTACATCACCATGGGTGTCACTATTATTCGGCTGATTCAGCACTTAAATAAATAAATAAATTACGACCATGAATGAATGACTCATAAATGAGCAATAGTTTAATGGGTAAATACTCAGTTTAATGGTTAAACGGTTACAGTGGGACCGCTCCTTTCCTTCTCAAAGTATGTTTGCAAAGGTGTGTCAAAGTGTGCATGCCGTGAAACACAGCAGCTATAGGTTTCAATCTCACAACTCCCCTCTCGCTATTCTGCTCTAAACAAACCTCTTACTGTCAAAAACGTATTCACCTCCCTGTGTTGCCATGTTTAACGAGGAAAGGAAAAAGAGGAGAGGCGGCTCTCATGTTCGTAAGTTTAGCCTCTCTCTAACAACATAACAAAAGCAAGTGAGTAATTGGTCAGGATTAAGGCCCGGTTTGCTAATCTTAGTGATAACGTGGGAGGTTACTCACATAACCTTTGACCAGTTGCTGCGCTCTAAAAAGTCAAAATGGAGACTCAATAGATATTATAATGATATTGTAAATATAGATTAAGGGAGTGAAAAAGAATCAGAGGATCAATGGAAGACAGAGACGATGGTATAATAAAATCTATTAAATGTTTCTTTGTATACTGCAGGGGATTTTTTTTAAAACTTTTTTTCCTCTTTAGTGCAATGAATAAAGAGAGTTTTCGTTGAACGTTTTGCTTTTGGTTAACACTGACGTAATGAATCACAATACTAAAGTAAATACATTAAAACATTGTGTAGTTTCTTGTCAATTTGGTGTGATGGTAGATTTTCTTCTTTTTTAAGTCTCTATTAAAAAGATAATTTTTTTTACCGGCCTGAAGTATAATCTTTGTACCATAAAATCCTTTATGTAAACTCTCCAATCTGTCCCACCCAAGAGCAATAAATGAAGTGAACTCAAGGTTAGGACAGGAGAGATTTTGCGTAGGATGTGACCTGCACGCCTCGTCATTGTGCTGGAGAACATGCACTGAGGACCAGAGTCCAGCGTGTGTGTCTTGATGTGAACATGATAACACTCAACCAGCATCCAATCCGTGGAGTGAAACAGAGCCATAAACTGCGCAGATAAGCCCGTGATGCTCTGTTTGAATACACACAACCACACTTTGAGTTTCAGTTTCAAAGCACACACCCGTTCGAGGCTCTACATGGATTTCTTCAACAGGATCTGGTTTGGAAAACATGGCCTTGCTGTACTGAGTAGAATCAACTGACTTCGGAAACAACATTTTTTCTTTTACATCCAACGGACTCATCCTGTCCAGTCATGATTGGCGTGGACTTACGGGCGCTCACCCAGCCTGTGGGCATTATGCGAATAATGGCGACCATCCTCACCTGTTTGTGTTTTAGCCTGGTGGCAACAGTGGGGCACGTCTCATCTCCCTACTGGGTGTGGTGCATGTTCACCTGGTGCTTCTGCTTCTTCTTCACCCTTCTAATTCTCATCCTGGAGTTCACAACTGTCAATACCAAGCTACCTTTCGCCTGGGATGACTTCACCACTGCCCTTGCTATGCTGGCGAGCCTCATGTACCTCTCTGCCTCCATAATGTACCCCGTCTTTTTCACCTGCAGCACCTGCCACCGCCAAATCGGTGCCTCCGTGGTGTCCTGGGTCTGCTTCGGGGTTTACGCAGGCGAGGTGGCTTTAACTCGCCTTCATCCGAGTGGG
Organism: Cebidichthys violaceus; assembly: GCF_023349555.1. Classification (NCBI taxonomy): domain Eukaryota; kingdom Metazoa; phylum Chordata; class Actinopteri; order Perciformes; family Stichaeidae; genus Cebidichthys; species Cebidichthys violaceus. The sequence goes on along the minus strand of NW_027176406.1, from coordinate 10,128,107 downwards.
CAGAACAGCGGGTTCCTCTCGTCGTTGCCCGGCATCATGAAGATGCTGGAGACGTTCCTCGCCTGTCTCATCTTCACGTCCCTGGAGATAAGCCAGTTCTCCGGCTCTCCAGGACTGCAGTGGTGCGTGGCCGTGTACTGCTTGTGCTTCATCTTCGCTATCCTCATAATCCTGCTCTCCACTGGACGGCTGACCTCTTTTTTTCCATTCCCCTTTGACAAGCTTGTGATCGTCTACAACATTTTGGCAGCAGTGATGTATATGACAGCTATGGTGATCTGGCCACTGTATAGTTTCCGCGCCAATAAGAGACCCAGTACCTGTGGCCACATCTGTCCCTGGGATAAACTGGTGGTGGTCACCTTCATGACGATCCTCAACGCCATTGTTTACACCCTGGACACTGCCTACTCTATACGCCTTGTGTTCTGTGTTAGAGACCAGTGAGCTGCTGCTTATCAAAACTAACATGAACTGAGAACAATTTGAGTCCTGGGTTTGAATTATTGGGAACAGAAACAGATTTTTTGCCCAGTGCCAGTGTCAACTTTTAGTGTTTTCTTTAGAGAGATTAATTTTGTTGATGCTGAATGCAATATCATATATGTATCTTCTAATGCTTTTCACCAGATGTTCACAGAGATGAGTGACTACAATAATAAAATGTTGGGAGCCCAGTACACTATTGAAAAAAAAGTAGAGTTAGTTAATGAGTAAAACAGTATCACTGTTGTAAAAATATTAAATAGCCTGGTAGAACTTTGGACCCTGATACACAAAGTATTCAAACAGTGGAGGTAATAATACTGAGCTCACATTTCCGTTTATTATAGTGTCATAGTCAAATCATGTGTGTTTTCACTTTCATAATTGTCATCTCATTTGGGGATGCAACAACTTGCTGATTTAAGGAGTAGTTTGACATTTTGGGTAATATGCATATTAAATTAGATACCACTCTCATATCTGTACAGTAAATAAGTCACAAAGTTACTGCACCTGGCAGAGAAATAGTCTGAGCTCAGCACTCCTGGCGGATGATGTTACCTTCTTCAGAGCCAGGCTATAGCCGTTTCCCCTTGTTTCCAGTCGTTATGCTTAACTAAGCTAACCGGAAGTGTGTGGTAGCTTTGTGTTTATCATAAAGACATAAGGGTGGTATTGATTTTCTCATCTAAATATCGTGACAAGAAAGCAAATGAGAATATTTTCTGAAATGTCAGACTATTACTTTAATCCTAGTGGCATAAAAAGCCCTGTCTTGTGTTTTTTTGAGATAAAGTAATTGATACAGAACTGATCAATGTATGGGAATGTATGAAAACTGACAGGGAAACAGAGCATCCAATGAAAGATAAGATTCAATTCATGAGATAGAGCCTGAGACAGCAAGAGATTTCCAGACTTTGGAAGCATGTGTGGGAAAAGTGAAAAAGAAAATCCTTTAATCAACAGGCAGCTGGATTTGTTGCAAGGTGTTATCTTTCTTTTTTTCTTATTTAGCTTCTTTTCTTCCTCAGTGATGTGGCAGGCAGGAATGGAGATCTAAAAAAAAAAAGTGTGACGTCAATTCATTCTTTTCTTTTTTTTAACCAATTTAAAAAAAAAGGGACGTCACCCAAACCTCACTTGTAATCCCGCAGCTATTGTGCTCCCTGGCACACCAATCTGTGTGAGTGAACTCAAGTCAAAAGGAGCAACTGAAGCGTGGACATTTAGCTTTTCTTCTCATGTCAGTCTGTCAGAAAGACAGTGCACGTTTAGGTCAGTAGTCTATATCTGTCAGACATGTTGGCAAAGTGCAGACAGCAGAGTCTGCTTTGATTTGGATTACAGAAGGGACAAAAATGCAATTCACAGATGGGGACCATTTGCGCCAATAAAACAAGCCTATTGTGTCCATTACGTTTTATTTATTTAATTTTATTTTGCTTTGGTCCAATAGACATGTTGATAATCGTGACACGCAGCAATAAGTTAATTATTTTTAAGTTAAAAAAATTTGCGACAGTCAGCTTTAGTTCAAGGATCTGGATTTATTAGGACTATGTCGCTACTGTTTATTTTCTGAAAGCTTTTAAGATTGAAATGTTGGCTATAAATGCTGTAAAGATGAGTCCAAATGCAATTTCATTAAAATCTTCCTCTCTTTAAAAAGGTATATAAGTGCATATATTAGTGTGCAAAACATGTGTATTACAACTACATGTTTTACTAAATTGTCATTATAAATTTACAAGATTCTACGTGAGGTTATAGTTGTTGACGAATACATTAAATAAACACTTTTATTGGCTTACAATTACATTGTAGTGTGTTATTAACCATCTATTAAATGTTTACAAACTGTTAATGCAAAAACGGGGACCTAAAGTAAAAGTCAATATATTCAAATAAACTTTAATCATGTTTTACCTCCATCTTGTTTTTGACTGGCACAATTCTAATTGTTTTACGTTACTCAGAGGACAAATACAATGCCTCTTAAGTTTACAATGCAGTGAGCTCAGCTACAACCAAGTACAGCTAGGATCCAGGATATTTCCATCCATTTCAAGGACATTACAAATAAAATAATAAGTAACACACTTTCCTCAGTTCAGTTACACCAATTTTCTAATTAAAGTGAATTTACATGGCTGCTTTTATGTAAAGAACAAACCTGACTAAATTACTCAACTTACGTTAGCAGGAACAAACATGATACATTGCTTTACGTCAGTTTTTTTAATTAATGCCACATGTTAGCCAAATAGCCCCAGACTCTAAAGAAAATGAGCATTTCTCATGCTCCAAAAATAGCTTGGATGCCCTTTGGGATAATCATGCATATCTCCCATTCATCTCCCCAGATTGCAGCTAAATTGGGCTTGTGGTGCAAGTACTTATGGTCTTTTAAAGTTACACAATTAGACCTTGAGTCGCAGCACTCCATCAGGCTAATCAATGTAGGTTTTTAAAAACCAGAGCACAGTGCCAAAATGTATCACAAATGCAATCAAATTTTGTTAAAGTTGGCTGTGTCTGAGATATTGTAAATGTAGCATAAGTGAGAATTATCACTCATACGCATTGGTTGAAGAGTGGTGTTGAAAATAGTTGTAAGCGCAGGAGTCACTCAGTCATTTTTATCTTGTAATGACCTTCAATTCAACTGAGCAGCAATCATAGGAAGAGACTGTGAAAATGAATCACCACCAATTAGTTGGCAATACTTCAAGAGTGTCAAGGGATCAAATCAATACACCTTGTGTGTGTGTGTGTGTGTGTGTGTGTGTGTGTGTGTGTGTGTGTGTGTGTGTGTGTGTGTGTGTGTGTCTCTGTCTACCTGCACTGTACACTATTCAATTATAATTTGCATCTAATTATTTATATCATATAGTTTACCAGTCCAAACAATAAGCTAAAGCCTTCTTTTTCTACTCTGCTGCCTTTAGCCATAACAACAGTAAAACAAAGATCTTAGCTAAAATGGCTAATGTTGCTATAGTAGCAGTGTATTGCTACATTTGACTTAAACTGTTTTTTGTTGTTGTTTTTTCAAAACAAACCTTGTAGCTGCATCTGCATGCTGATATTTCATCATGCAAATATCTTTTCTTTCTTATCCTTTTTTCGTCTCGATATGAGACAAATTTGAATTGTAAAGTAATGAAAATTTTAGAAACACATGTAAGTGAGACACCAGTAACGATTAGACATTTTTTTGTCGTTCTTTCGGTTCAAGCAGTGGTCAACAGTGACTGGCTGCAGCTCGGGTGAAAGTTCCACAAATTAAATATTTTGGTGCAGCCCCACAGCCCTCTGCACCGAGCTGTCACATATACAATAAACAATAATGGAGGAGGCATGTGTAAAGGCTGTTTCTCCATAATGTGAATGAATGTGTTTTATTTGACTTCTCTGTTCACAAAGAAAACATTTATTTGACATCATTATTCAAAAAACAAACATAATAACCTAAAAATTCAGTTATAACAACTTTAAAAAATTGCTTCATACAAATTTCAGAGAATATCTATTGCCTCCACACGGTTCTCAACATGGCGACGGCTAAGCTACCAGCTTGCAGCTAGCATGGTAACGGTGTTTACTGTGCAAACAATAGCAACAGTGTTGAGAGAAGGATGTTTGAGCCCCACATAATTCTAATGCCATAATTTAATCCAGGCTCAGGTCAAACAATCAATCAAATCAAGCTAACCCAGTTATCCTTGTTCAATGACCATAACCCAGCTGGTGGATCTAATAATAGTAATTTATGTATGTATGTGTGTGTGTGTGTGTGTGTGTGTGTGTGTGTGTGTGTGTGTGTGTGTGTGTGTGTGTGTGTGTGTGTGTGTGTGTGTGTGTGTATATATATATATATATATATATATATGTGTATGTGTGTGTGTGTGTGTGTGTGTGTGTGTGTGTCATACATGTGAGCACCTGTTTGACATATTCCTTTTTACATTGTCAGTGGGAAATGTTCAGATCATTTACTGCTTCTGCACAGAGAATGACACAAGATCTATAGGCCTAGTTTATGACAACATGTTGCTGTACCTTTTAGAAAGATTGATCTTTTTCCAATATATAATGTTCTTTCAGCTAATAGCCTCAGAGATCTTTAATGACGACTGTACAGATCATGTCTCCATATAGTTATTGACACAACACTGTGGACCAAATGGTCATCCCGTTTAAAAACAAATCCCTTCAACAACAACTCCATGCTTTATAAAGTGTTAATGTTATGGGTCAACCTTGAAACGTGCCTTATAGTCAAAAACACATTTACAAAATATAAAGATGATTATATGTATGATATTCACTCATGCTTCAATTTCTTTACTTTGGATAATGGAACCTGACCAGTGTCAGAACCTCAAGTATTTACTGCCTCTTTAACTGAGCGGCTTCATTCTCTCAGTTAAGATCTTTAAGACTTTTTTAAGACGTTTTCCACAAAGTTATCCCACATTTGTGTTTCTCCACAGAAACATGTTCCACCATTTTCACAGTGTATCAAACAAGAAAAATAATTCAGACATTCCTGTTCCCTGGTTTGGTGCCATTAATCAAATTACAATAACATTGTTGCATGATCTCTGTTCGGGGGTTTATCAAACGGTAAAGGAATTCTGCTTTGTTACAATCTTACAAGCTATACATGACCCACCTGGTAACCCAGATATTAACGCACACCTTTTAGGGCCAGAAATTCTGAAGATTTGAGGACAGTCAGTTTTTTTATCCACGAGCTCTGCAAAATGTTTGCTCACCTTTGGGACGAGAGTTTGTGTGTACACAAGCGCCACTTTACTCTATTTTCTGGCTACGCTGACAATTACTTTAAAATGTTTCTCTAACACACACGCAGGCACGCGCACACACACACACACACACCTCTAACGTCTTGAGTGGTTATTTTGAGCTTCCACTTTGTGCAGATCTTCCTTCTCTGCAGACAGGGGTTGAATGCAGGCTGACACTGTCACTTCCGCAAAAGCCTAATGTTACCTAAATGCTTAATGATTATGTCTTTTTTTGGAAAATCCCTCCCTCATCAACCCAGTCCTGTCTAGTTATAATTATGATTGTCAAATCGGTTTACTTTAGAAATAAAATATAGCCTTTCGGTCTTCCCTAATTAACTACTCTGATTTGTCCCTCAGGGAGAAGTACAAGGGGCTTTGTGAACTATTAGCATAATAAAAAAAGAAACATGAATGTACACTCAAATGCCTTCAAACTGTGGATTTTTATAGCTTCTAAAAGAACGGCTTTGATGTTTGAGTGATTTTCCGCTTTCAAATTAGGGGAAACATTTCCTGGGAAATATTTATTACGTATTGTCTTCAGGTTTAAAGATAGTGCTTCAAACTTTTTCATCAACTCAATTTAATAAATAAAATAAACATTTTGAATTTAATGAATAAACTCAGAGGAAAACAAAGCAGTATTGCAGGTACCAGTAATATACTTGGAAATTTGGGTATAATTTGTATAGTAAACTGGCATCAGCTGGAACAATATACAGGTTCGATGAAATCTTTTATTCTAGAATATTTTAGTGTTTACCTTCAGTCTGCAGTCGATGAAAAAAACAATCTTTCTATGCAAAGCAATAGAGATTTCACTAAGATCATGAGCTTACAGAGACAGCTTCACTCATATAAAGCTGAGGAGTGTATTTTTCTCTAAAGCATCACAATTTGCATCCTTTTTGTTGTATTCTATAGCATACAGAATAAATAAACATGTTCACAGCCTCGTACGAAAAAACGTTCTGGCCTCTGTAGCTAATATCCTCGTTCATGACATCTGTTTGAAGGCTGAATTTGTATATCATTATACTAACCCTAACCCATTTAAATTATATTGAGGATTAAAATTAGCCATAATTGAGGGCGTTGCCACTTTAAGAGAAAGGTGAGTGCCCTCTCAGGTCGCTGTATCTTCTGCTGCAGATGGACGCTGTATCTTCTGCTGCAGATGGACGCTGTATGTCAACAAGGTTTTCCAATAGGCCGGCTCATTATGAATAAATTGAACATACAAGAAGCTCAGAGACGGATTGTTCGTATATTCTGTCTATGAATACATTTAAGACTAGTTCATCTTCTGACCTAAACACAGCGTCAGCCACATAGTCGCCACTCTGGACATAATCTCATTCATGCCTCCCCACACACGCACGCACGCACACACACACACACACACACACACACACACACACACACACACACACACACACACACACACACACACACACACACACACACACACACACACACACACACACACACAGTCTCATCTTGGTTATCAGAGGTGAAGTATTGATTCAGTTTGGTTGAGAGCTCCTGTGGGCCACAAACACCACACACTGAGGTCACACTCCTGTTACATTGAGAGAGTTCTTTGATCGATTCCCGCCAGCTTTTTGTCATCAGCCGGACGAAGTCGGCGACTGACTCCAGTCTGATATGATCTCGGTGCACAAGCCAATAGACTACAAGCTTGATATAGAAAGACATGAGGTGCATGCCAACGGCTTGAAGCCAGAGTGACTCATCTGAGCAAGAGAGAAAAAAAGACAAAAACAGGAGCGTTCAGAAAAAAAACAACTCATGTGTTTCAATGTAATCCTGTATTCAACAGCAGTCTGATTGCCTTAGAGATACTTTAACAACTGGCAGACACAGGAGAGAAGTGAAATCAACGGGATAAATATAGTGTAATAAATAAAATAAATAAATAAAATGCCAAATCAAGGCAAAGTCAAATATATATATTTTCCAAATTTCACAATAATAAAAAATATGAAACGAGTGCTCTGATTATTGGTGAACATGTTAACTTTTTCTTTCAATTAGTTTAGACAAAGCAAACTTAAGCGAGGAAATTGGATCACTGCAGCAAATGTAATGTAAACGCACTAACGGAAAATGAATAAGCAATAGAAGACAAGGGCCATTTAAGGACAACTTGGGGACACAAAGAATTGGAAAACTAGCATTAACTGTTGCATCTGGCATTTTGAAAAAGGAAGAAAAGTGTACCATCTACACTGTGTCCTATATGAATCCTATTTTTTTGTAGGAGTAGAATCAATGCAACAGAAGCAGAGATATCGTCTTTCTTATTCTACAAATTATTCTTCATTGTCAAAACCTGGTGCTTACATTACCCACAATGCTACAGGCAAACAAATCCAACCAGGAGCAGAAGCTCAGGTGAGGGCAATGAGGTGATTGCAGGGCAGATGGGAGTGGCAGGATCGACAATGAAAGGACAAAAAGTCTGAAGGCATTTGGTGGACAGGTGAAGTATAACGTCGGAGAGGCTTGGGACGGAGGGCATGGCTGGAAAAATGGCCTGGGAGGCAGAATGAGCAGGAATATGCATGAGTGAGGCAAACACAGTGACACTGTGAGCTCAGTGTAATTCATTAGCTCTCTTCTGCTAAGTACTGTCCCCTTTAGTCTGGTTTAACATGTTTATGTTTGGTGCTTCTTCTGTAATGCCAACAGCTTTTGTTGACATCTACTGTTACAAAAAGAAACCGTTTTACAATTTGGACAGACACCTGAAAATTTGGTGGGCATGGTCGACAGAGTTTTTGTTGACGTCGTCGTTAACCTTGAAAATGAGAGCTGGTATTGTGTGCATTGGAAAAAAAATGCATGTGTAAATGAGCCATATCGTTATCCTGGAAGGGCCACTACACACCGCTGTCCCTGCAGGGCAAGCCTCTATACACGGCTGTGTGACTGTGTTTACTTATACACTCACAAATCTTATACATCTACCCATTTGATCTGGTTAGGACTGGTCAAACAGGGCCAATAAAGAATACTCATCAACTTCCTGCTGTCCCTTTTCCATTCCTCTCTCTGTCTGTCTCTCACACACAGTGGGAAAAAAATAAGTTAGTATCATTTTATGATTCACTGGAAGCTCTATACATGAAGACAAAAAGGGCTATAATGTGTGCTTTTTCACCAAAAACTGGTGTTGTGCTGTGAGGTGATTACAACCGCCCATGGGTGGGACTTTCCCATCCAAAAGGCGGGGTGATGCCTTTCCACATAAATACTCGCGGTGCGTCGAGGCGCTTCAATGAATCTGTGAGAGACACCTCGTCAGCTGAGCGACGCATTTCTTCGTGCGCAGGATTTCAGTCAAACTCAAGCTGTGCGTAAAATTCTGGAAGATGTTGCCTTCTGCGCCTGTGTAAATGGAAATCTGAGCGTGTCGACATCAAGAAAATGCCTCAAGATGAAAAGTCAAGTGTGAGGTGATTTCTCTTTCAAGCGGCCAGAGAAAAGAGCGAGAGAGTTGATTTTGACCTCAGAGAAAACCTCATGAACACCGCGGGAGACGCGCATCACGCCATCCGATAGTGGAGAGGATAAGGCGCACAGGAGCGCCCAGGTAAGTTGAATCCAATCAACGAATGTCACGGCATTTAAAAAAAAAAAAAAAAACGTGCTTATGAAATTAAATTAATTTGAATTCGCAGTTTAAATAGTATTTTTTGTCCTAACAGTATTACGCGTGTTTGGAAAACTGTTATGAGTCACAAAAGGTTTATTTTTCAAACTAAGATGCTTTAATAAGCTGAGCACCTCATGACTGAGGGCTACATAAATTATAGTTTGGTGGACATTAATGTCAAGCCCCATGCAGCCTAAAGGGGACAGGGGCTTCAAGTGTTTGTTTTCTCAACAACATGCTGCGGGCTGCGCGTCACTCCCGTGTTTTGAAGCGCGGTTCAGTGAATCTTTACGTCACACCATTTATTTGTGCAACACATTTCCACAGCCTCAGGTTTCAACGTCTGACAACTGTTAGAGGGTAATTATTATTTTAGGTCACCCGCATGGCACCAGGTAAGGACATATCGATGCAGTTTCACAAAGACATGATGAAATTAATTATTACAGGGTGCCAATTGGCCATTGTTCTAATTTCAGACTATATGTTAATGCATTATACTGCATTAATACATCAACAACCTTGAGACCCAATACAAAATATGTAACGAGGTTCAGTTTGGTGATTTTATCTTCAATCAGTAGACAATTAATTCTTAGTTAACATAAAATTAAATAAATAGTTAAGATGTCCTCATTAAATGAATCAACATCCAGTAACATTTTGAGGTACTTGTACTTTACTCGGGTATAGCTTAATTATACTTCTAATCCACTACATTTCAGAGTTGGTGTTACTTGTTACTTAGCAGAAGACACAAAATATAAAACAACCAATAAATTATGATATATTGTTATAGATTAAGATACCCCTGATTTCACAAAACTAGTGCACTATTTGCCAAAATCAATAACTTTCTGAACATGTTTGGCCCCAAAATCCACTTAAATGCTGTTAATGTAAACGTATTACTGTGGTGCTCTTGCTTATATAGAGAAGATACCGGGGTTATCCTCATGTGTCCCATGGAATAATTTGCCGTAGCCTATTATTTACTATACAGCCTATATTAAACTTTATTAATAGCACTGTTCAAAACACTGTAACAAAGCGCTTTACAATGGAACAAAAATACATTCAAAATACAAAGACAATAAGACGGATAGAGTAACACAGAATAAAACAAACTAAAATCACAGAAAAGCAATTCTAAAAATGTGTTTGGTTTGCAAAAGTGATTTAAAAAGATGAGACAGAGTGTGCAGCCCATGATGTCCTCAGGTCATTTCACAAATTAGGAGCCCTGGGAGCAAAGGCTCCATCACCTTCATGCATGAATTATCCAAGGATCTCAGGTGCGTAAAGGGACACAGGGCAATAAGAGATCTGATAGATAACTTGGGGCAAGGACTCTCAGGGTAATCAATAATATCTTAAAATCAATAAGTATAGCCAATGTAAGGAAGCCAGGATTGGTGAGATGTGTTTCTGTTTCCTTGTCGGAGTCTAAATCTTAGCAGCAGAGTCTTGGATGAGCTGGAGACTGGGTGATCTTGACCTATATCTCTATCTTAACAGCATTGAGCTGCAGGACATTTTGTGACATCCATGTGCAGATGTCATTAAGATGGTTGTTTCCAGGGTCACAGTTTAAATAGTTTAGAGTATCGTCTGTGTAAAAATGGAAACTGATATTATGACCATGCTGTGGCCAAGCGGGAGCCTATAAATGGAAAAGAGAACTGGACCCAGCACAGATCCCACAGTGAAGACCTGTTGTAGCTGACCTATTAGTGATAACAACGCAGAAACACCTGCCTTTTAATCATTGCAGAGCAGAGCCACCGATACCGACCCAGATCTCAAGACGGTCCAAAAGGATATCATGGTCAATAGTATCTGATGCTGAGCTTAAATCCAAGAAAACAAGAATAGCGTTATGGCCAGCATCAGCTAACAGCAATAAGTCATTTACGACCCTAAGAAGAGCGGTTAAAAAAAATTCTGCTTGAATAAAATCCCTTTCTAAACCTTAGCTAACAATGGGAGCTATAAGAAATAAGTCTAAAATTATCAAGATCCAAAGAATCAAGATATAGCCTTTTTAAAAGTGGTTGAACAAGAGCAGTTTTTTCAATTTGGGGAACGGAACCTGTCACCAAAAATGTGTTTGTCCATATTCTGTAGTCTATGATAACAGGGTAATCTATAAACCATAATAGATTTAAAAATAAAAAAAATGTTGTTGAACTATGATTCCTTAGATAGTCTACAATTTTTATATCATGATCATTTAAATGAATGAATCCCCTGGCAGAGTGCCACAGACACCACTTTGAGAAAAATGCTTGAGCTCCTTAATGTTGTGGGCTCCTCGCCACTTGGCTGAAGGCCTTTGTTTCTACTGCATGATGGACATCTAATCTAACTGCAGTGACAGTATTGAAACGCGTTTAATGTCGTCATCTTCTTCTAAAGTGCAACTTCCCATTAGAGACATGGCAAGTTGGCCACTGGCCCAGACAACTCAGTGGAAAGTTTCTCTTGTCTCCAGGTAAACATGGGCATCTAGCCCAGAATGCCTCCTGTCCCAAGTATTGGCGCAAACAGGTAGACGTAACACAAACACTCTAAAGAAGAAGTTCACAAGCCTTAGAACACCCACAATAATAAACTACCGGTTTGTTTTTGTTTAAAGCATAGATTGTTAAGTATCCCATATGATTGTACATTTGTCTGTTTCTCATGAAATATATCCTACTGTAATCCAAAACAGACACCAGCACTCCCTCCTTCAACATGGATGGCTACTACAATTGGACGTTGATATCCGAGAATGTCAGCTCGTCTTCCGCCGAGTCCTACCCCAACTCCACCCACAACAATAACTTGGACGCGCTGATGCCCTTCAATTTTGTCACCGCAGTCATCTACATCATCGTCTTCATTGTGGGTCTTCTGGGTAACACGCTGGTTATCTATGTGGTGATCCGCTACACCAAGATGAAGACTGTAACCAACCTGTACATCCTCAATTTAGCCTTGGCGGATGAACTCTACATCCTGGGAATTCCCTTCCTAGGCACCAATAGTGTGCTTTCCTACTGGCCGTATGGGGATTTCTTCTGCAAGCTGTCCATGACTGTTGATGCCATGAGCCAGTTTGCCTCCACCTTTTGCCTCACGGTGATGAGCATCGATCGCTACCTGGCTGTGGTTCACCCTATTCGCAGTGCCAAATGGAGGAAGCCACAAGTGGCCAAGATTTTCAATGCCATGGTGTGGGTTGTGTCCTTTCTCATTGTGCTGCCGGTCACAATCTACTCAAATGTACAGGAGGAGTTCAACGCCTGCAACATAACATGGCCTGAGCCGCATGAATTGCGGTCCATTGTCTTCATCCTCTACACATCCATACTGGGCTTCTTTGGTCCTGTGGTTGTCATCAGCCTCTGCTACCTGCTCATTGTGATCAAGGTAACGCAACAGATAAAATTGGCCTCTGGCTTTTATCAGTGCCTAAATAAAAAGATTTTAAGTTTCTGCTCTCAAAATCTCATCAAACCTTTTCAAATGACCATCTCCATTTCAGGTGAGGTCAGCCGGTGTGCGTGCTGGCCTGACTAAGCGACGCAAGTCGGAGCGAAAGGTGACACGCATGGTGGTGATCATCGTGTTGGTGTTTGTACTTTGTTGGCTGCCCTTCTTCACTAGCAACCTTGTCAACCTAGTTTATATCATCCCTGAGAACAACGCTGCAGTCTACTTCTTCCTGGTCATCCTCACCTACGTCAACTCCTGCGCCAACCCAATCCTCTATGGCTTCCTCTCTGACAACTTCAAGCAGAGCTTCCAGAAGGTGCTCTGCGTCCACAAACCAAATGGTGTTGGCACTAGAGACCAGAGGGGAGGTAGACAAACTGCATCCATGGGAAACCACATTGCTGTTCTCCCACCCACAAATCACGCACAGAATGGAAAAATGCAGAGCATTCAGGTATTGTGCAAACAATATTCATGTGATCCATGTAATTTCTGAAAAAGCAACCCAAACTCACGGAAAGGCTTATAAATGACACGACATTTCAGAAATTTCCGTCATATATATGCTACAGGGTTAATGTTGAGAAACGGCTTATAGTGTGTCACTTAAAGCCACGTGGTTACCATGAAACCATTGCAGGTAAACAACGACCACAGTTAGGTTTAAGCAACAAAACCACTTAGGTTATATTAAGCCCAACAATGACGTTCTTCTTAAACCTAAGTAAAATTCCTACGTAAACAACGTCACATAAGTACAGAAAACACGCCACAAAAGCCCCTAATGCAACTTAAAAAAAACCTCCTGGTTGAAAGTCCTGTGTTTTTTTTAGCAGGTATGCTAAAACTTAAAAAGGGGTGGAAACAGAGGGAGAAGTAATAATTGTGCTTTAAATAAATGCAACATTTGAATTATCTTATTGAAAGGCTTATTTAACAACAATATATCTCAGTTATATTTATACTTCGGGAACATACTATACCCAAACCAAATCTGCAGTGTACATGTGCACAAGTGCCATTGGCAGCCCTTACTGTCAAGTGCTCTGTGTCCCTAATGTCTGAAAATGTAAAAATGTGACTTTCAGAGATGAGGCCCACTTTATGTAACAGACAGGAAATAATGGAGCCACAAGCTATAACTCTTAACAAAAAACATTGCCACAAATTCCTTCATTGACAACAGCAGCAATAACTTATGTCAAAGTCTGTCATTCCGTCTTTATTGTACCCCTAATCTCTTCTTCGGTGTTCTTGCTTCAGGAGCCTGTCCAGATGGAAGTTATTGGAGACCTTGAGCTTCAAAAACAGAGTTGATTGGTCAGCCATGAGTTTTCAAGTTGACCCTCCGTGTATTAGAGCGCTGCAACATGGGACTTGGCTGATTTATTGGTATTTACTGTCTTTATTGCAGATCTTCCCTCACTGACTGGGACATTTGTGGAGTGGACCGGAGGAGCAAAGTAGGAGAGAAAAGACAGCATTCATCACAGATCTCAGCATGTGTGTTTGTTCTTCACGTCTTTGTACTGTAACTGGGCTGACTGCATTTAAACTTTATGTAAGATCTCAGTACAATACAAAATACAGTCATGAGACTGTAAAATGCTGTAAATTCTCCAATAGCTATATTTACCTTAACTGCAGACAAAAAAAAAAAAAAGAACTTATTTTCAAAAAGGTTTTTTTATCAGTTTTATATTCTATCATATTTTAGCAAGAAACCCTTGTTTTCTCATGTGCTTTTCTTTTATTTGCTGCTGATGCTTTTTGCTATTATTCATTTCTGTTAACTTGTTATCTTGATAAATTGATCAGGATAATCTACATTTCCCAGCACTAAGACACATCTGTTCAGGAAGTGCTGAGTTGTCCTTCTCAATGAATGACTGGAATAAACAATGAGTGGAAACAGGGTTTCTGTAATAGCAAAAGATTGACAATTCTGGAAATATGCTTATTTACGTTTGTCTGAGAATTACATGACAAGAAAGACACTACTCTCATATCTGCCCATTTAACGGGATATAAAGCTACAGTCAGCAATAGGTTAGCTTAGCTTAGCACAAAGACAGGAAACAGGAGGAAACAACTAGCCTCCAGCCACCAGCACCTCCAAGCAAAGCAAAGAAATATTATGTCTGATAATCCACCATAAAACAGCAGATTTATTTATTTTTTGCTTTAGTACGCATTACCCAAAGAGATAATGTTTAATAACTCCGCCCGTCATATTAAACTGTTTAAAACGCTCTAACTTCCATGTCACTGCCTTTAACGGTCAGACTACTGAGAGTGGTATTAATCTACTCATCTAACTCTGAGCAAGAGTGTATTACCCCAAAAAACTGTTCTTTTAAGAAGTCAAGCTATGAAATTAGTGCTGTGGAAATGAATGTTATGCTGAATTTATCATGTGAGCCATGATAATACAGGTAATTTCCCCCCGATCAGTGATTTTTTTTTCCACCAGGCCCTTTTGTATGGCGTCAGGCTATTATTTGAAACTCAACCATTGTTCTCTCTTTGATTTTAAATGAAAGTATTTCATTTGTGCTGCTTTAACTAGAGTGAGCACTTATCTGTCTGTTAATTGTAAACGGGGGTAAGTGTTTTTGATGGTCATGACGAATAGATTTCTTTTGGCATGTTAGTTTTGATAGGCCTTTTGTGACATTTTCACTTCAATGTTACAAAGCTGTGAAAAGGTAGCCTTCAGGTAGCTCCTCTCTCGCACATGTGGAAAACAACATCTGCTGGAGTGGATGCCACGGTGAAGTAAAGCCACCGTTTAGCTGCTGGACTATGAGCTTTACAACATTTGCCAACAGGTGCCAACATTTTTAGGAAGTTGCTGGACAACACTGTAGAATCTTCATAGTTGTTAAGCCAAGCAAGACCACGTCAACTGTGTTTATGGTGAGTTTGAGCTAGTTTTAAAAAATACTCGCTAAAATAGAACTTTACATGGATACCTTACAGGAGACATTTTTGTGTGTGTTGGAAACAGTGGGAATTTTAACATAATTATAAATATGGAATCTTAAATTCTATGACATTCCTATAACAAAAATACCAACTTAGTCATTCTGTTAAAGGAGCCATCATGGATATGAATAAACAATCAAGTCTTTTTTGCATGTTCACCCTGCATTAATTCAACACAGCACAGTTGACATTTGCCTGCATTAAACACTGTACATCTATCCCATGAAAAGACAGTTGATGTTTATTGTCACTATGATTTCTCAATATCATGGCAGGCTTATGTTTCCGACTGAAGCATTTCATTGCTATTTCCAGTTGAAACAGAACAGTAGCTCAAACCACTTCAGTTTAATTTTTTTTAAATGAAGTTAAAGTAGTTTTAATGCAAAAGCAGTAAACAACAAGAAGAAGAAATATCAGGTCATTGGACCAGATGGCTTTCTACAAAAATACATTTACATAAAAATCTGATGTCAGCTAAATGACGGGAGGCGGTTAAAATTTTCTGAACTGACTTCTTGTTTGTTATTAAATGGTGGTGGGGTTTTGTTTTACTGTTTCTTTATTAAATGCAACCATATAAAACACAGCGTGGGGTGCAAATTGTTTAAAAGAGGTATATATATATATATATATATATATATAATTTTATTTTTTATCTTAAGACAATGCTATAAGCATGTTGAAAGAGTTACTGGTCACTGTTATCTTTCCCCATCTCCATACTGGTTGTAAAGAGCTGTGGACAAAATCCACAGCTTTCATTCTGAGTATGTGAGCAAACCGTTGCTTATTTACACATCCCTCAGTTAGCTTATGCAGGTTCAAAAAGTGAGCACTGACTATATGAATATCTGCCATTACCTTCACATGGAGTTGTTCTATATTAGACCATATGTCACTGACAGGATTTGATTCAGTGAAGCTTATAATACAGTCGATGAAATTAATTATCAACCATGTACCACATGTCTTCTACTACTGCCGCTCTGTTTTGCTGCCTTCTCTCCCTCCTCTATATACTGTACTTCAATAACATTTACTCTGCTGTCTTAGCCATTATTCATTGTCTGTTTACTGACAACCCGTTTCCGTGGCTGGGTGTGGGGGTAGAAACGCACTCTGTGCCTTCTGCAGCCTCTGGTTACCTTGGTGTTTGGGGTCATGCTGCTTTGGTTCCATCAACCTCAATGTCAAGTGAAAGAACCGGTATTATCTAGCAGGGAAAAGAGCACATTACACTAGAACAGATTTTTGTTTTGCCTCTCTGAGAATCTAAGAAAAATCATCCATGACAAAAAATCATCCACTCACTTTTTTTCAAAGAATTTGATCAAATGTTTTGATAATGAGTAAAATAACGACTGTAGTACAAACAAACATACACTCACTTATTCTGCATTTTCCTCAAATTGTGACAGAAATTTGAATAATTACCAAACAAACTTTAGAGTGAATTGTGAAAGTTTCCACATTCAAACGATCGTACACATATGGGGCACATTTTCGAATAAGTGATTACAAAAACAATCAACCCTGTATTTACAAAACCATGTAATCATACTAAGTATGATTTATTTGTCCTTCCCTCTAAAGTAAGAGAACCTATAACCTTTAAGTATTTGATTAGCACCTGATTTATACAATGTGTTTGTTTTGGGATTTTCTTTTTTGTTTGTTTTCTTTTTTATAAAAGAAGTTGTTAAAAATGTAAACCGTGGGAAAAAAATAAGACAAAAAACTGTTTTCAAACAAATTTTGAAATTCTCAGGTGCATTCCTCCAGTGTCAAATGACTGTAGAGGTATAGAGCAGGGGTCGGCAACCCGCGGCTCTTTAGCCCCTCTGTCACGGCTCCCTGAGTCTACATCCACACTAATACGTTTTTGTTTAAAAGTTTTAACAAACAAAAACGATCTCTGTCCACAAGGCGTTTCAGCATCATTTTCGAGATGATCTCCATCCAGACTAACACGCCTGAAAACGAATATCACGTGACTATTCACATACACTGGGCATGCGGGTGGGGCCGGTGTAAACAGGAAGTAGATTGGTTGCTCAAAGCCACTAACCGACGGCCGCTGCGTAGGTCTGATAACCCCGCTGGACACGCCGCTCACTGATCGCTCCAATAACAGCTGCTTCCTCCACAAGCATCCTATTACGTCGCTGTCAAGCACCTTTCCCTGCAGGTGGCTAATCATGATTTGCAGACCCCCGCCCTCGGTAAACTATCAATGGATAAATCCAAAAAAGAAAAGTCATGGAAGAAAATAGAGAGTTTAATTATGCGTGGACGTATTAATTTGCTTTCACTGCCAACGATGCTGACTTACCTGTTTGATAAATGGCGAGAAATGTAATGTAGAAGCAGGGAAGTGCGGTCAGGGGAGGCCATCATGAAAAGTAAAAAACAAATGATAAAATAAATATGAATATGTCTCTACTGATCTGTGCTATAAATGTATTTTCTGTGTGATTCCAATCATTTCAAGCTTTTTTAATACTCAAAATCGCTGAATTAGCGCATGCCCTGTTCAAACAGAGAGGAGACATGTGACCTGTTCCTCACCTCAGACTGTGAATCCCTCACTAACTGGGTTGAGCGCATGTCTTTTGCTTTCTCATTGTTTGTCACCACTGTAATATTTGTAGACACTTTTATTATACGTCCTTTATTTACATAGAATATGTAACGTCTGTGTAGAACATATTTAGTGTTGCTGATCTGACAGTGGAAAAATCCGCAGTGAAAAAGCACAGAGCTCCCCTTTGTAAACAGTACCTACTGCTCAAACAGTATTTGCTGAAAAGTATCACGCTGGAGATGAGCAAAAAAGATTTCTCAACTGCTGTAGCAAACTGAGCAAGTTTTATTTCTCCTCTTCATA
>NW_027176406.1:10089758-10104758 GCF_023349555.1 Cebidichthys violaceus | reverse complement strand
AGCGTGCGCATCGGAGACATATGTTTTCGCTCCGTGGAAGTTTAGACGCGCGCCCGCTCTCCTAAACGCTCAATCTTTGCATTTTAATCATTACACTTCAACTGAACTCTACAGGAGGCTTAAAAACACCAGTGAGAGATGGCCAGCGAGCGGAAACCACGGCTTTGTGTCATGACAAAAGCGCAGAACGGGTATGGATTTCACTTGCATGGCGAGAAAGGGAAGAGCGGACAATACATCCGTAAGGTGGAGACCGGCTCCCCTGCAGAAGCGGTGGGGCTGCGCGCGGGGGACCGTGTGGTTGCAGTGAATGGGATCAACGTGGAGAAAGAGACACACCACCAGGCAAGTTGATGTGCATTCATATTTGGGGTTTTACGTCATGCTACATACAGCACGAGCTGTGCAGTGGTGGGCTAGGTCCATATCAACAGGTCAACACTGGCTGGTGCGTGCATCCTGGCACGTTTTCAGTCAAGCACACACCCCTCCACCTGGCATGATGGGGGGGCATTGAAACTTTTTGGTTTCAGGGCTTCTCTTTAGCACTTAAAGTGCACGTTACTTTGAAGAAAACCCTGACTTTGCCATCGTTGCACTGTGTCATAAACAATTTCAAGAGACTAACCTGCACAGTCCCTCCCTTTATAGCAGGTCTGACCAAAAGAGGCTGAGACAACTGTTCAACTATTTGTGTCTTGGCTGGTGGTCAGATAGACAGCAGATAATGAGTTTACCATGCTCACAGAAGCAGAGGAACATCATCACCAACAACCTCTGAGTATATAAGGTTTCTCTCTAACAGCTGATCATTGTTTTTGAAGAACAATTCTGCTGCACTGGGGCTTTTAATTTGACACAAAGGGTGACACAAGAATCAGCTGCTTGTGTTGTCAAATAATGATGTTTGCCGACATCTTAATTGTTAGAGAGCCCAGTATGTTGAGGGACGTTTCTACAAAATGACTTATATGTAAAGGAATCATATGAAGGATTGATTCAGAGCATGTTTTGGACTCATAAGTGATTCACAGAGGCCATCCTTTTTTGTCAGACAGTCAAAGAGATGTCATTTTCTTGGTAAGACAAGAACAAGCAACAAATCTCCACATTTAAGAGACTGAAACCATCAAACGCTGGGCTTTTTGCTTGGAAAATGAATCTCCATCTTACAGTCTGATATTTTGGGCTATGCTTGCATTTCTATCACCAGGCTTTACACCCACACGTCTAAGAAAAGTGTGAATGTGTTAAATACTTTGCAAAGATGTTCGAGCGCTGACTGGATGCTTTTAGAGAGACTGGATCACGAAATAATGTTCTCTTTGACGAGATTGGACTATTATTCTATAGCTGCAGTCTATTGGTTCTCCGCAGCATAGACTCCTATGTTCTTTTATTGCTTTTTCAAACAAAATAACCAGTATGTTGCCGTCCCATCCGGTCCCTCAGGTGGTACAGCGGATCAAAGCCGTAGACAACGAGACCAGGTTGCTGGTGGTGGATCATGAGACACACGAAAGTCTGCGCAGCCTCCGCCTCACAGCCACAGAGGAGATGGCAGTCCTCGTGGCCGAGCATCCTTCCTCCTCCTCCCCCCCAGCCTCCCCCTCACCACCCCCGTCGTCGGTCCCGTCCTCCCCCAGCAAGAAGCGGGAGAACGGCTCGGTGTCCAAGCAGCCGGTCACACTGAGCAGCCAGGTGCAGAAGCCCACCAGGAGGTCACCGTCGAAGGCCGCGAAGAAGGTAAGCTGGTCCTCCTCCGCCACAGCCACCACAGCAGAGACATGAGTGAACAGTCTCTACTTTGGTTCTCTGTAATGCTTCTGTTGGTTCAACATTTGGACAAAGTGGTGTGTGATTTTTAAGGGAGGATCTGTAGGTGGATCTTTAATTATAAAATCATTAAAGATGTGAGGTTCTCCTGATGTACTGAAATGAATCTCATTGTTCTGTCGAGCTGCCAGTCTCCTGGACGGTATAAAGAAGCTGAGGCCCACTTTCAGGCTCATGGAAGCTGATCTCAAACGTATACATCTGTCAGAGAGGCATTTGAAGTCAACAGCTATTTAGTGTATCACAACTATCCGAAGCCCAAGTTGATATTGAAATTGCTTGTTTTGTCCAATCAGCAGACCAAAACCTCAATAGATTCTGTGTGACATCAAAGAAGACAAAGCAAATCAGCAAATATTCACATGTTGCTGGAAATAGTGATTTTTATTTTTAATAATTTGCTTATTGGCTTTCTTGCAGTGCATTAGATGAACACCACTCTAATGTTTTCAAAGTAAATATGAAGCCATGGTCAGCAGCTGGTTAGCTTAGCTTAGCACAAAAATAAAGGGAAACAGCTAGCCTGGCTCTGTCCAAAGGAAACCTATTAAAGCCTATTAACTCTAATTAATATGTTTTATCTTACGAAAACAGAATATTTCTTGGTCACATCCTGGAGTCCAGTACATAACCCCCTTGTTAAATCACAACATGTAATTTTTACACTTTGGTTTTTGTACAGAAATAAACAAACAAGATATAATATGTTGGAGGTGCTGGTGGGCAGAATGTTTTTCACTTTTGGACAGAGCCAGGCTAGCTGTTTCCCTTTATTTTTGTGCTAAGCTAAGCTAACCAGCTGCTGACTGTAGCTTCATATTTAGTGTACAAACATGAGAGTGAAATCAATCTTCTCCAACTATTCTCTTAATATGTGAAGTTCTTGTGTTGTTATACTTGAAGTCATTGAGAGAAAATGCACAGTATGACATACAAGAATCAAAAAGCAAGTATTGTCTTTTTTTGTGTTTACAGTAGAAAAGAAGAAAATAACAGGAAAGTAAAGTGAGATTCTTTTTGATCAGTGTAAAGAAGATGACAGGGCCTCACCAACACTCTTCCTCTTTAATACAGCAACAAATAACTAGCTTTAGACTACGTTTCCTCAGACCCTTTAACAAAGCACTCTTAGAGATTTGTCAACTTCCAAACACAAGAATTAAAAATACTAAACGCATTAGCAAACAGATTGCAGACACTGAGTCATTCCTTTGAGCAGATTCTCCTCAGCTCAGACATGCTTCCACCTCAGACCTGTTCTCTTGATGCTTTGCCAGTTTCAGATTGGATTAGAGGATGTCATGCAAGTTTCCATCCTGTTCTGCAGCCTTCCATGCATGTGGCGTCATCTATGTCTGTTCACTAATGTGTGAGTCCTGAGGGAAGAACATGGCGAGCTGAAAGCGCTCCAGATGTTGTGTTTGAGGTCAAAGAGGGCCTGAGAGATCAGAGGTCGGGACCCGTCAGATGTCAGGAATCTGGCAACGGACAACGCAGTGACTCTGCAGAACAGGAAATCCACAGAAATCGTAAAAGATATGTATGAATGAAAGACGGCTGGCTGGGGGATTCTCTGAATGCCTTTGTGTGATAGATGTAGCATTTATTATGAAATGATATTCCAGAGGGAATGTTGCTTTACAGGCCACTCACATCTCATCTTCCTGTGTTTATTTACACATACTCGTTGTCACAGTTGGTTTGCATAAAGCTCAATAGTCATTTGATACATTTTAGTTTGGGGTTTTTATAATTCACTGTTTTGTTATTCCATGTCGACATGTTTCCGTCCACTCTGTCTCTCCTGGAACGCAAAGATCTGATAGACTTTGGTTTCATGTGGCCCGTATCAGAGAGACGAGGCAGCTCAACTTCTGCTTTCTGCATTTACACAAACATGTGTTTTCACTTAGGTTTGCCCTGCCCATATGTGAGCGGCACTCAGGCACCATTTCTACAAGAGCAGTGACGGAGCCAATCAGTTAAATCTTAAATGTGTGTGTGTGTGTGTGTGTGTGTGTGTGTGTGTGTGTGTGTGTGTGTGTGTGTGT
This sequence comes from Cebidichthys violaceus, assembly GCF_023349555.1. Taxonomy (NCBI): domain Eukaryota; kingdom Metazoa; phylum Chordata; class Actinopteri; order Perciformes; family Stichaeidae; genus Cebidichthys; species Cebidichthys violaceus. The sequence continues at coordinate 10,100,871 of NW_027176406.1, read as the reverse complement.
GTGTGTATGTGTGTGTGTGTGTGTGTGTCTTTGTTCAGCTCTGGCTTTGTGACCTGTGGAGAGAAACCCCAGTGCTTGGTGGGGTCGGATTGGCCCAGCTAAGGTTCAGGAAATGCTTATAGGTCTCCTGTTTCTCTCACTCTCTGTTCAGTGATTATAATGAAGGGATGGAAAGAAAGTTTAGCAGGATGAGCCAACAGACATCAGCAGTGCGAATGAAAAGCAGAAAAATTGAAGGACAGTCTTTGAGCTGCTGTTGGAACATTGATTTGAAACAACCTCATTTATATTTCGACTGACCATAAACCACCTTTTGTTAAAGCTGGAGCACTGGAACCTGCCTCTATCTCTCGATTGGTACCTTGAGAGTCTGCAAAGAGCTGGATGTCTCTGTTTCCTGTCCCATCTCAAAGGAAGCTGTTCCACCACAGATTTGCAGACTCAGTATTGACACTGCACGCTGATACAGCAAATTACGTCTTGCGTGTTGTAGTCATTCATCCATGTGGCTGGCAAGGAGCTTTGGCAATCGGTGCAATCTAATTACCACCACAAAAGCAGAGGGGAAAACAGGCTGATCAGCAATGAAACCATTAAGTGAATAATCTGAGCTGAAAAGAATATATGTCTGTTTTTTACAGCTGTAAGAGTCAACTCAGTTTGCTGTGAGAAGTTTCAACGAGACTTGCCGAGAGCAGCACATTTCTTCTTGTATTTTTATGGTCATGAAAAGGCAGGAGAGAAATAATGAGGGAGCAATGGAGAGCAGACAGCTTTTGGACTGAGGGAACTCAAGAGTGGAAGCAGCCAATAACAACCTTGAAGATTTGTTGGAAGGAGTTTCAGGAAGTGGGCCCCCCTCAGTGGGGCAGGGGAGTGGGGGGGAAGCAAAGGTTTGCAGGATAGGGGAGTCCCTCGGAGAGTGGGAGAATTGTTAAAGAGGTTTGATAGTACTTGGCACTGGGCCTACCGTATGTGAGCATGTCAGTGGTGATGGGTGTCTTTGTGCCTTTGTGAGCAGCACCTCGTCTTCTGCTGAAGATTATAAAATAGTCTGTAAACATTCAACGACCGTTCAGACAGAGAACCAGATTAACCATGTTGTTTTATTATCTCCACCAAGAGAATCATGCGATCACTCGTGTGTGTGAGTGCGTGGGTCTGTGAGTGAGTGAGTGTGCACCTGTATGTCCGTCCTCGGCCAATCTCACATTCTGCTGCAGCAAACTGCATATTATTTTGGGTGCCCAGTTAAGGCTGCATGCTCAAGGACCTCTTGTGGTTGTGGTGACTCACACTTTCTCAAAACCCCTTTTATTCCCTTTTTTTTTTTAACGTTTTTTGGACCGCCTGCTGACTTCTCACTCATTACTCTTAACTGTCCACCGGCCATAGGGGCCACAAGTGATAACACAGCTTAGTGTATATCTGACACCCTGCCAATCCTGCATCAACCTCACATTTACTGAAGCCCGAACAAATGCTTCAAGTCACAGTTACACCTGTGAGACAGAGCTGAGACTCATGCCTGCACAGAGCCGATGCAAACATCTGCATAGATTCAAATGAGAGTGTATCTGTTGTGTTAAAAACAGGTCTGATACACTCTAGAAGGGGGAGATTGCACAGTAGAGTGCACCTTATTACATTTGGCGTTGTTTTACTTCTATTTTTAGTTGAAGGTGGGGCGCAGTAAGAGAGAGAGAGGTGAGGCAAATAGTGTGCTTGATGTGAAAGAGACTGATGCATCATTGAAAAAAAGATAACTCCAGAACTTGCCTAAGAATCATGACGTTCTATTCAATATCAAAGTAATGCAGTGATATCTGACTGTACAGCCATGTGTACATTGCAAACAGGAACTGCTAATAGCTAATTCTTCCTTCTTTTACTGGTGGCAAATAACCAAAATGTTAACAAATAAAGGCTAAAACTACAGACCATTTTGCGATGGGATCACGCCAGCCGTAACGCCAAAACAGGTCAGGGGCTTAAAGTGTCCCACTTGCCCCACTTCCTACCCCTGCCCCCACCCTCCTACTTAAGGCGCCCTTGGTCAGACCACACCCATTTTACAATATAATCTCAACTACACACCTGTAAAGTTTGTGACTGCATCCGTCGTGGTGCTATCTGTTCACAAACATATAATACGGCAGTGGACTCACATTGTGTCACCAAAACTTGAGAATTTGTTACAGTTTGTTTTCTTTGTCTGCTCCCTTCCTCTCTGTCAAAGCCATAGGATTTTTTTATTTCAGTTTAAGGTCCTAAAGGACACACAACATCGACTACACATTTACAGGCACATATACAAGGTCACAGCAGAAACATGGGTAGACTTGCAGCCTTTTCTGCAAATGTAATCACTTGCACATTTCTCTATTAAATTTCCCCACTAGTGGTTTTGTGTGTGTGTGTGTGTGTGTGTGTGTGTGTGTGTGTGTGTGTGTTCCCTCGGTTACATGACACTGTCTGTATTTTTCCTCTGTTTTACTGCCACTCATCCACCAGGTCTCTTTTTTTTCTGCATTTCTAACTCAATTTCACAAACTATACATCATGACCAGTCAGCAAATTTTCGCTATTTTGCTCATTTCTTCACCAAAGCTCTCCGGCACAAATACAGTTGAGCCATGTTGGGCTCTTAGAAATCCAATGTTCGGGTCTTAATAGGCCATTACTGTTGACCATGACCTACTGTGAATTACTCAACGTTATATAAGCCTGTTCAGAGTACGGCTTGTAATAGCCCAGAGCTGTTTTGTTGTTTTATTTGGGCCTGAAGAAGGGCCGATATTGGAGAGAAATTCTGCTGTCACTGAGAACATCACACATTTTTTACTACTTTTGACTTTAACTCAACAATAAGTCTGCTCGCCAAACCCCTGAGTTTAAAGTTACATCAAATATTGCCCTGGCTGCTGTCCTTGTCAACCAAATGTATTATCCATTAATCAACGTCCCTGAATTGCTGGAAAAGCAGCATGTAAATCAGTGCATTTTCGCCTTGAAAATAATCCTGTGTATAAAGAAAAGTACAGGTTGTGTGCCTTTGACATGACTTTTGAGTATCACAGTTAAGTATTAATAGTATATTGAAATTAACGCCAAGTAAAATAAAGTGGGCTCTATAAAACAGACCTGAACTAAACCTCAGAAGGGAAAAAACAATTTAAGGACATATAATCTCAGTCCATCTCTCTGCGACAAGATCAGAGGAAATTATATTAAACTGAAAGCTCTGTTCATTCTCTTTCTTAGCTGTCGTCTCTCAAGCAATTTTCTGTTCACATTTTGACTCAATTATTTGCTGTCCAGCAGACAATCGAACACATTTAACACAATCGATGACAGAGTCTGCCTGTGCCTGTTCCAGAGAGAAAGGAAGAGACGTTTCAAGGACTAGAACACGTCTCGGGGTTGAGACGTATTATCTTACTTAACACACACCTGAGGTGTCAGTGCTCTGGTCATTCTCCCCTGTGGACACACACACACCGCACACACACACACATGTGCTCAGGCGTGTCGTGTGGGTGTGTCATTAAAGCTCAAGGTAAAGTGTCAGGTGTCACTTTCTCACCAGCACCTTTTTTTAAACTCGCAAGCACACACACATGCAAAGAAAATGTATTTCATAACTAGTAATGAGCATTTTTTTCCCCTCTTAATATGATGCCGTGCAGACAGACGTATAGGCAGAGATATACAATATCAGATATTTTTGCTACAGCCACATGGAAACAGACATGTCCGTGGCTTGGTTACGGAAGTAGCTGCAATTGTGTCTCTGGCCTGAATTTTCCCTCTCTGTTGGTTGAGAGGCCTCCAACACACGCACAAACATACTGTGGTCTTTTGCTGTTGTTCTTTCCAGTCCTGCTGCACTTCTGGTTGGCAAGTATAACATAGGGCTTGTTAGGAAGAACGTGAGAAAGATCGCAAAATAAATGATGGATATAAAGTGTGTGAGAAAGAGAAACTGAGGCAAAGAGAAAACATGCATACACATCTTGGGGCAGCATCTTTGTTTCTCTTTGATATGTCCATTATGAGTTTGACCTTTTAATATGGTTATTTCCAAGAGCTTTGAAACATAATATAATGGCTTGGCTCAGTCAGACACAAAGCAGTATGAAACAGTTACAGTAGTCCAGATGACTGGTCCAGCTGCAAGCACACAGGCTAACATGTGAACAGCACTTTAAGTTGTGATAAACTTCACTACATCATGTGCAGGATTTGCAGAGGCCTGCTAGTGATCATCAACTCCCCATAGAGTACACACAGACACACACACACACACACACACACACACATCTGTTAAAACAGTTTGAGTGAGAGGAGGGGTGTGTGTTTGTGGAGGTGGTCTTTGTGAGTGCACATGTGTCTTTGCACCATCAAGAATGTTATACGGCTTTGTGTGAAGATTCACATCATATTATGTTTTTACTCAGTGTGTATGTGTGTTTGTGCTCACACGAGCGTTACAAGTATCATCAGCTGTGGGAGGACACATGTGTGTCACAGGTGGTGAAGCCTTAACAAACTCCATCTAAACACCAGCAGAGACTAAACAAGTCAAACATGGAGACGGAGTACACACGAAAGGCCCGGCAGTTGTTCTTTTTTACAAAATCCTCCTACAGAGAACTTGTAGATACTTAAACCTGTGCATATTTGTAGAATTGGAGTGAAAAAGATCTGTGTGGGAAAACCCCAGACATGGAGCACCATTTTTAAGGGTCAGGGCTTGAGGTCATGAGGTCAGAATTGAATAAACACAAATAGTAGAACTTGTGGTTCTGTGAGAGAGAGAGAGAGAGAGAGAGAGAGAGAGAGAGAGAGAGAGAGAGAGAGAGGAACTGAAGAGATGTATGTGAGGTTGTTTCTTGTTGAATAAACAAAACGTTTGAGGATGTGTATAGTAGGATACTTTGACGGCCGTCAAGTATACAGTTGAAGTTGATGTGGGAGCATAGAAACAATGTTAAAATTTTTCTTTTTTGGCAAAGAGGAGGCATTTTTTTTATTTCACCTTTATTTAATTTAGCATGTCTACTAAGAAAACCTTTCCTGTTTAGTTGAATTTTAAGGATTTTTCTTATAATATCAGATAGAAAATGGAGTTACATACGTTTGATTTTTAAGTGACTGTACAATTGTTAGAGTAACTAAGTGTGTAATGCTTTTTACTAACATCTGGAGCTGGTGTTCAAGAACTCCTCCACCCCCCTCGTTTGAATACCAACTGTGTTACATCAAGATGCAGGGGTCCGGATTCTGTGTGTGTGTGTGTGTGTGTGTGTGTGTGTGTGTGTGTGTGTGTGTGTGTGTGTGTGTGTGTGTGTGTGTGTGTGGTGTGTGTGTGGTGTGTGTTGGGGGGGTGAAAAAAGTAAACCAAATTCCTGGAGTAAAAACAGTCTGAATGATGTGGAAGGGTCACGAGTGGGGGAAATATATGTGCATGTGTGTGTGTGTGTGTGTGTGTGTGTGTGTGTGTGTGTGTGTGTGTGTGTGTGTGTGTGTGTGTGTCTGGGGGTTTAACAAACAGAAAGGGGGGAATTAGTAAGGTGGGTAATGTAGGAGAGACACAGACAACTGAGTGTATTGTATAAAATGTGTGTGTGGGTGGGTGTATGAGTGAACACAGCTGTGTGTCTCCATGTATCATCTCCCCATGTACTGAATATATATTCAAATGTTGTCCTTGTTAACCCAGAAGACATTGACCTGAATGTCTCTCTGCAGACTCAGTTTACAAGCAACAAAACATAGTTTGACTTCAACAGGAAATGTCTTTGTCACTGTGTTATGGATTAAGATCATGAAAATAACCTCCTCTTTGGTATTGATGCTGGTCCAGATTTGATTTGAATTAATCTCTGCATTTAAGACAGTAGCAGATCATCATATCTCAATTTTGTCATCTCTGAGTTTAGGAATTGCAGACACTGCTCTTTAGTGTCCTGCCCCTCTGAGCTGTGGAGTATCTCAAGGCTGTGTTATTTTCACTGCTATGCTGATGACACAACTTTATGTAGCTCTAAAAGTCAGGAACAATCTGCAGTCTGACGTCCTTAAGAAAGCTGTCTGTTAAATTCCTCAAATACAATGGGAAAAATCTGACATAATCATGTTTGAAACATGAAACACATACATTATAGAACCTGGCTGTATCTGTTAGGCTTCGAAATGTATGAGTTATCTTTGAATCCAACTTTTGTTTATCAACTTCCTATTGTCTTGACAATCTAATCGCTTACATCACCTTCTCACTTGGAGATGGTTATTCATGCTTTCATCTTTTCTAGAAGGGGTTAATATAAATTGTTGTGTATCTGCCTGGGCGGCAAAGCCCACTCACGCTTCAAGTTATAAAAAACACTACATTTAGACTGTTAGCAGCAAGAAATAGAGATCGCATAACTGCCATTTTAGAGTCTTTGCATTGGCTGTCAGTTGATTAGAATTGGTTTTAAGGTTTTACTTTAAAACCAAGGTCTAGCTCAACCATAAACTGCTGCTATAGCAGTCACCTGAAACAGTCTTTAAATGTTGAAATCTGTCTTTTTTTACAAACTTGCATTTCTTCTTCATACAAATTCAGTTTATTATTATTATTATTGGTGTCATCTAAACTATAATTATACTGATTATCAAGCTGTTACGTCTTCTCTGAACTCCTCCTATCCACACATTGTAACTGTAGCACTTGAGACCCTTAACCCAAATCTTCAGCAATATTTATAGATTGCACTACTTTTGTGTAGCCCTTACTGGGTCAGAATATGTGAAAACAGGCCCGTCTTCTCCTGCCATCTTTGAATCATCTGGGACTGATCTCTGAAATCCCCTTTTGAAATCATTAACGCTTGTGTTTGGTCAGTTTCTAGAACTTTCTATCGGAAACAAATTATGTCAGTTTTGGAAACATCCACTCACGATGCTTCTCTATCTACATTTTCTTAATCTTATCTTTTAACTATCAGTTGTTGGATGTGGGAATATCAGTGGAGAGTGGGTCGACTATAGCAGGGCCGAGGATCGATCGCTGTGCTGCCCACACAACAACATTGCCAACAAATACGAGAGCGAGAGAGAGAGAGAAAAAACAGAAACAAACACCGTAGATACAGAAAATTCTTTACTGCTATACCTCATTATTGCTGATAGAGACGCTCTTGGTTGCACCTTATGTGTTGCTGTATGTGTTTATGATTTAGTGAGCACACGTATACTTCAGTAGGTGTCACAACCGTGCCGTCTTACAGGTTTAACCGTATCGGTACTGGGCTGTTATTGTCACTCCTCACCACTCGTTCGTGTTCAGTCTCTTCACATGTTCACAGCTGTGAGCCAGCACACATTCCCACACATCGATCCACGCAGTGTTCACACGCACGCTCTTTGTGGGAGTCAAGCAGATGTGATGGGAGAGAGGCTTTGTGTCCGTGTGGATCAACTGGGAGATCTATCGATACGTGACAAACAATTGACAGGTTTAGTTTACGTGTGTGAGGTGAAGTTAGCGTGCGTTAAAGTATGAGAGAGGCAGCGGACAGGAATCCCCTCTAATCGATTCATTGTGCTTTGGAAAGTAGGCGAGAGAAATTTATATCGGCTGTCTCTTGCAGACACACGCACACACACACACACACACACACACAGCTACGTAAATCTTTGTCCTGATGTCATCTATGAGGCCACAGAGCCTGTTTGTGTCTCTACAATGTCAAATTTACAGTGCCTTTTCACTGCTATGGGGTGACCGTGGCTAAGTGGAGAGCAGGGCTGCCTTTCAATCAGAGGGTCGGTGGTTCGATCTCCTGCTCTACTGGTCTCATGTCAACGTGTCCTTGAGCAAGACACTTAACTCTACCGTAGCTGCGTCTACGGTGTGTAGATAGATACTAAATTTTAAGTTGCTTTGGATAAAAGCATCTACCAAAATAACCGTAATGTATGGTATATATGGTTTATAAACACACACATATAGAGCTACAACTAATGATTATTTTAATTATCAATTAATCTGCTTACTATTTTCGCAATTAATCAACACATTTTTTTGTTATATAAAGTGTAAAAAATTGTGTTACAGTTTCCCAGAGGTGCCAACCAAGTGACGAGGGATATCTGCCACACACTGATAACAGGGGTGTGGACAAGCACACACACACACACACACACACACACACACACACACATACGCTGCATCGCCAAGTTAACTGCTGTCCTTTCAGGCGTGAAAACAGAGGTAGATGGAAAAAGTTATCTAATGATAGACTGAAATAAACAGAGAATAGGAGCAGAGGATGAAATAGCCACATTCACCATAAAAATCTCACTCCCTCATCTACACACACACACACACACACACACACACACACACACACACACACACACACACGCACAGTACAGAAACACACGCACACAACAGCACATAACTGCTGAATATATCAGCCTCGCCAGCAGCCCACACATTTTAGATTGACATTTAAATGCAAATAGGCAGAAAGGTTGTATTCTGCAGCCACTTAACTGCATACGAAAATATTGTAGCATGCGGCACTTAAAGATAATAGGGGGACAGAAAGTAAAAGCGAAAGGGTTTGAAGAATTTGGACTGAAAGTACGCGAGAAATTCCAAGACATGGAGGGTGAACGTCAATATGAGATTAAGGAAGAATGGAGTGTTGAAAGATAGTGAGAGACAGATGGAGAGAATGTATGAGAAGGTTTTAAACTACTTGCTGGTTTGACTTCTCTCTCCCCTCTCTCTCTCTCTCTCTCTCTCTCTCTCTCTCTCTCTCTCTCTCTCTCTCTCACACACTTGTGTCCACACGCTTTTGTAGCATGAAACAGGTCCATGAAAATCCAATCAATTTCTTACAGCAGGTTCTCATGAAAAGTAAAGCTGCATGCTCTCACAGAGATGCTGCATCAGCACTACATGTACAAACACTTGTGTTGCCATGTTGCCAAAGCACTCATGGCATCAAGTCACAAAAGTCTTATGATGAAAACTAGCTTATTTATGGTCCTGTTTACTCTTAAATATGGTTCTCTTGTTTTTTTACAGATAGGAAAATCTGAACAAACAATACAATGAGGAACAAAAATTACTACTTTTTGATTGAATTGAAACTGCGTATTCTATGTACGCACAATTACTGTATATTTCTTAAAAATATAATTGCTGACACACTCTGTTTGATCAATGGGTTCTTCAGAGGGAAGTAGGTTTCCTCCACATTTTAGTGCTCTATGAAAATGAATTAAAATATACTTTTTTGTAGCATGAAGTGACACTTCGAAGGTTTGTGAGGAGGCACAGTGTAATCGCATCAAAGCTCTTGCTCTGTGCTAATTGTTCATACACCAAGTCAAGCTTCATATCCATCTTGATCTCATAAGCACTCGGTGAGCGTTCAGCCTCCAGCTACGACACCCTTTACAATATGTTTGCACTCACAGGACTCTTGCAGCTTCAGCAGTGCAGCTTTTCAGTCAGCCCGACAGTTGAGCTGCAGACATAAATTATATCAGATATTTAGTGCCGTGTGACAAAAGTTGGAAGAATATAACAAGCCGGTCGTTAGTGAGTTTCGGCATTAAAATGCAGTTGAAGGGTAATAAATTACTTTTTTTGTGCTGTTTTTAGCTGTGTTCACAGTTTGCGTAGTGAATGCAAGGAAGTGGAAACGTTGTTATGTTTCAATCTCATTCAGAAGGAAGAGATGGCGCTGGTTGACCGGTTCATTTAACTGTATGTCACTTGATCATTAAGACACCGTATTCACAGTATTGTTTGTTAAACAAGACAGCGTTGGAGGTGCTGGTGGTCGGATTTTGTTTTTTAGCTTTGCAAAGCTAAGCTAACCAGCTTCATATCGTACAGGTATGAAAATGGTACCAATGTCAGCATTAAATTCTCTGCAAGAAAGTGAATGAGATTTATTAGAATGGGTTTAACTTGTGTTAAATAGCAGGTGTTGAACTTTGCATCACAAACTTATAGTATCCAGAGTCCAACACAATTTGCAACGATAGATCGGACTATTGTCAACAGACTACAGTACAGTATGACAACTTGCTCCATGACTAATGCAGTATACCACTTTTCCAATATGTGGCTCCCTGGCTACTTTATCTTTTTTTTCAGGAGAAGCATTCACTTTTTTCCCCCACATTTCACCTCAATGCTTGTCTGTCTCTCTTCCACACTCTCCAGAGTTATGATCTCAGGAAACACTGAAACAGCAGGTACCACACATTACACACACACACACATTACAAACACACACACACACACACACACACACACACACACTACAGCAGAGCAGGAGACTTTGTAAACAGATCTCAGCAGGTCAGTCCTGGTAGAGCACGATGGACACACAGCTAGCCTTCATATCACGGAGCTGTTACGCAATACTCCACAACACCAGTGGGGCAAACTGTTGGTTATCGAGATCTTTGGCCAGTCCTCATGTTCTGTCTGCTGCTGCCTTTTCTTCCTGTCCTCCACATCCATCATCTCCCTCTCTGATTGCCGTTTTTCTCTTTATCTTCTCTCTTTCGTTCCTCACTTTTTTTTCCCCCCAATCCCCCTGTCCTTCATTTCATTTTTACGAGCTCCAAATCCCTCTCTGGTTTTGTCCAGCTGCCTGTCATTTCCTTTCTCTCTTGTTGCTTTCCCACTCTTCGCTCTTTCTCGCCCACTGAGAACTGGCCCGATCTGCTCTCTTCCTCTTTGATTGAGCAACACTTAAAGCAGCTGCAGACGCACACACACACACAATAACGATTTGAGGGTAGCACTGTCATGGCCAAAATATCTGAGACACAGCAATTTTCTTAATTTGGTAAAGCCCTTGATCCGCTTACAGGAAATTTGCATCGTGCTGTCACACAGACACTGAGCAATGTACACATAAAACTCTTCAAACTATTTAAATCTCCATTTAATCTATATTTAAAATATGTATGTATTCTCTCACCTAAATTAAAAACTTCTCTGTGAATACACCTCAGAGGGAACTGGCTCCACTGGTTCCACTGCTGTCTCCATGAAAACGGGTCGTCAACCGTGACATCAGCATAA
>NW_027176406.1:9979758-10084758 GCF_023349555.1 Cebidichthys violaceus | reverse complement strand
GTATTCATCAGCATCTTGAAGTGACACACATTATTTATATAAAACAGTCACCCTACAGGCTTGAAAGGTGGTTCTTATAAATGGGTAAAGTGACTCAGCTATGTGTCTAAGTTACCTGCTGTGTTAAAATGCCCTGCAGACAGCAGAATGTCTCGCCCAATTTTCCTACATATGCTGCACCATTTATATCTCTTTTATAGTTTTTAAACGATGCAAATACCAATGTTGTGGTGTAGTTTCAAGCTACTTCCTAGCTGAGAATGATCACATGTCTACATGGAGCTCTTCTGCTATCTTCTGGTTTGTCATCATGAACTAATGGATGAACCTTTGCATTTATCTTCGTTTGTTTTTCACCTGTATAAAAGACAAGTTTACACTTTTCTCATTCGCTCTCTCAGGAGGCTCTTGCCCAGGCTGAAGCCCAGGCGCAGCAGGCCCAATCCCAGTCACGGCCCCCAGTCGACCCGTCGGAGCTCGCTCCACGTCTGTGCCACCTGATGCGCTCTGACACGGGCTACGGCTTCAACCTCCACAGTGACCGATCCAGGCCCGGACAGTACATCCGCTCCCTGGACCCAGGATCCTCTGCAGACCACGCCGGGCTCCGGCCACAAGACAGGCTGATAGAGGTAGGACAGAGGAGCATGGCTGGAGTGTCATGACAACATAATGCAATCCAATACAGACAGTAGTCCTGCAGCAAATCTACCTGGTTCTGTTTTTGTTGACAGATTGAACAATCTCGTAGTCTTAGCTTATTGTGACAGTAATGTATTGGTCCGCATTATATTATCATTGTTGTGTATGAATGTGGAACATTAACAAAGACAGATTCACTATTCAGATATGAACAGATTATGCCCTTTGAACACATACAAAGTGGTAATTTCATTGACACTTCAGACCAGCTTCATTTTCATGCGGACCTCCATACGGAGTCTTAACAGTTAGACAGCTTTTATTGAGTTAGAACTTACTTTTTCAGAAATCCTGTTTTATTATTTGGTTAGTATAAGTGGTTAAATTATTTTGGTGGCAGGTCATGGGGAGTATAGATGGCAGTAGAAAACAATCTAATAGAAAATGATGCAGTCGAGATGATTTCTAACAACTTTTGGTGCAGGTCCGAATACAGATACAAATGCAGATGTTTATGTGACGTAAGCAGCTTCAACATTACACCCCTTGTGTGTGTGTGTGTTGCAGAGCGGTTTGAGGGCTTTCATGTGTGTGCATACTAAGAAGTTAACAGGTGAGGGGAAACCTCCACAGTAGAAGTGATAAGCTGGAAGAATATTGAGCATTATGTGAGCGCTTTCATGCACACATGCTCTTGCAGACCGGGGCAGAGGAATGAGGAGATCATGAAATATGTGCACACACTAATGAGGTGATTATTGATAAATGATTCTGGTTTAGTCTGGTACGTGTCAGAGAATAACATGATTTACTGGGTGTGAAGAAAATCCCTTGAGGGGCCTCTTGTAGCGCTTCATCTTGCCACTTTAGAGCGTGTTTTTTCTGTCTATTGAACTGTAGGTGTTGCTGTGTGCTAACGCTCCTGATTTTTGCAAATGTGTTCACCTTTCCACACAACCATCCAATCCATTACCTCCAACTAAACCTTCTCTCGTGCATATTACTCCATGACATACCAACACACAGCACTGCCTACCAGTGCTTTTCCAGGGAAAGTACAGTAGCTCTTGGCTGCTCAGAACATCACAAGAATTCAACAGAATATTTAAAGACAAAACAAGTACGTAAAATAGACAGAGAGCACCTGAAATATTGGAGACTTACTAAATACAACAATACAAATAAAAGTCAGTCATCTGTGGATGATTCTTAAAATATTCCCTTATCAGGATTAACTATACAGAGTGCTTTATCGCTCAACGTTTGGCAGTAACATCATCATTTTCATCATAAGCAGTTGTTCCTCTGAGTGTAAACACACAACATTCACCCTTCATTCCCATGACCTCTGGCCTCACTGGCTGTACATCAGGGTCCAGACCACGCTGCAGAACAAGCCAAAGAGCACCCTAGTAGGGTCTGATGGTGAGGTGAAACAGAGTTCATTTAGGATCTCCCAAAATGTAAAGCAACATACTCAAGGTTTTGAATGACAAATGTATTACACCAATGGAAATTTGCTTTGCAAAAATGAATGAAATGTTTTGCATGTTTGCACATTTTAGATAATTTTCCCATCACATTTTTGTTTATTTTCTTACGTTCCAGGCAGCTATTGTTTCAATTTGAGAGTAGTTCATGACAACATTTTATAAAATAAGCTTGCAGGGACTTGAAAGTTGCTTGAGAAAAACAAAAAGATGAATTTTGTGTTGCATGATAAGTTGAGATGAGTTAATACAGCTGAGAGCAGGGCCTGTTTTGAAAATGCTTCCTGTATCTGGAGGCATCTGGAGGCAGCAGCCTTAGCTCACACAAAGATTGGAAACAGGGGAAAACAGCTCGCCTGTCTCTGCCCAAAAGTAATGAAAAACTCACTAAGTAACACGTTATATCTGTTTTTACAAGGAGGTTATGTGCCAAGAAATGGAACGACTTCTTGGTTGCAAGGAGACACGGCCTGGAGCCATGCTAGCTGTTTTCCAATCTCAGCTAAGCTAAGCTAAGCTAACTGGCTGCTTCATATTCACCACACAGATAAGAGAGGGATATCAATCTTCTAACCTAACTCTTGATTCTTGTATTGGAGTTTCAAGAGACGGGGACAAATTCCAACGATTTTTTTACAATTTTAGGTCATCTCATTTGATTTTAATATTGTAGTGAACTGACTGAATAGAAGACAATTTGTAGGTAGGAAATTAGTCCAAAACTTGATGATGTGCGTTGCAAAATGGTGAACTGTAATATAAACTGTATGGACTAAAAAACAGAAAACCATGGTCTGATAACTATGATCAGGACCACTAGGCAGAGCTGCACTTGTCTGTAAAAGGCATAATGTTGCCGATCGCTTGTCAGTGACATTAAAACACTGATGTTCTGATGCTCCACTGGAACAATAGACGGCTGATGAGTGTGTGGGAACATCCTGTAGCAGGTCACTGATGACAGTCAGTCACCTCCCTACGTCTCTCCATGGACACATAAATTAAAGATGACATTTAGGCCAAATTAAGTTTCATTAAACGAGTTTTATTTGCATGATGCACATGTACATTTCCAAAGCAAATATTTGAAAAATAAATTACATGAAATAGAATAAGATGTCTGACAAAATGCCCATAGTTAAAGCTAAAACTTAATCAGCAACTATTTTTAAGCATTCAAAAATGAATATTTCTTAAACGTGGCTTTTCCAATGTTAAGATTTGCTGATTTCATCTTCTGAGTTTGGACCGTTGGACTAAAAGGACGAAAGTGTGAGGTTTTGATTGAGGTTAATTGAGAGTAATTGATTGGTTGGTTGCAGCCCAAGTTTAATTGTTCCAAACAAACAAAATGTGGGAGATTTCTAAAGATATTCAAACTCTATTCACCTTTTTGTTATTTTATATGAATATTTACTGTTTGCATAAAGTTTTGAAGTGTTTTTGCAATTATCTTAGATTTCCTGTGGGACACTGTAAAGTCAACCTCGTGAGACTTTAAGTATACTGGTAAATATGTGATTTCCGCCAGCTCAAAAACTTGATCCCAGCATTTTAGTTTTATTTGGACTGAAAAATCTGAGGTCATAGAGTTGGCTGCTATTTGTGTGTGTGTGTGTGTGTGTGTGTGCGTGTGTGTGTGTGTGTGTGTGTGTGTGTGTGTGTGTGTGTGTGTGTGTGTGTGTGTGTGTGTGCGTGTGTCCACTCACTGATAATTGCAACCGTCTCTGACCATGCGTCAAGAGAGCGTTTGTGTTATCTGTCAGTAGCCTGTTAGAGAGGTGAACAACCATGACACGGATCTCTGTCTCTCGCCGTCTTCTTCTCTCACCACGCCCCATTACACCGGAGGTGTATCAGCAGCAGCTAGCGTTGTAAAGGCTATGAGGAGAGCTCAGCTTTCTGTCGATGTTTGGCAGAAGCAGTGACACCAGTGAATGCCTCATCAGCCTCTCTGCTCTGCCTGCGCTCAACAGTGCATATATACTCTGGACCTCTCACACACTTGAGGGTGACATCAATGAACATGTACAGTATGAGCGTGCTCCACACTCACTGACAGCAGTACCCTCAAACATTTGGGTATCATTTCATCATTTCATGATAGGCCAGAGATCAGCTCACAGTGATTTCACACCTGGGTGATGATCAGTTCATGCTCTCTCACACACATCACATCACAAAAACAACACTATGTTGTTTTGTGATGTGTGACTTTTAGGCAACCTTACAAAGCCAACCCAGGATTTTGTTTAGAAACATGCTCGCGTCGTGTCTCTAGGTGTGTTAATGTCGGTCTGTCCACTACTTTGGTCCGGACTGAAATGTCTCAACAACTACTGGGGGGATTGTTATTAAATGTTGTACATACATGCATAGTCCCCAGAGGATGAATCCTGATGGATTGACACAAAATCGTGTGCAGATGTTTTATTAGTTAGGCGGTCCCCTGACTTTTCCTTCAGCCCTATCATGAGGTTTGTATTTGTGGATTAAGACCAACACCCACACAACTAATACATTCCCATCATCCTCTGCTGTACTTTGCCTTGACTTCTAATTAACACAGGTTAGCATGCTAACATGAAGGTGACCATGGCAAACCTTTTACCTGCTTAGCATCAGCATGTTAGCATTGTCATTGTCACTCTTTAGCATTTTGACGTCAGCAAAAGAGCCTTTGTCCTTCATTTCAATCATCAAACAGTGTCCTTGGTGCTGAGACATCAAAGAAATCTTTCCACAGGAAAACAAGCTGTTGTGAGAACATTAAATTCCCTCTAATGTATTACCAAAATCAGTTGCTGAATTAATTTGAAGCCACAAATAGGCTGTGCAGTTGCTGAATCATGCATTACCTATAACAGCTTATGTCCTGGTCCTGAAGTTTCAACAGGCTTCAATTCCAATTGTCAATATCTAAATCACCTCTCATAGTTGGCTGCTTGGTCTCTGTGAAAACGGAGCTTATGAGATTTTGTCTCTCTTTGCGACACTAAACTGGATACCAAAGATTTTGAATCTGTGCGTGTGTGAATTAGAATTTATGGTACAAGAAATAAAATCTAAAACCAAGTGAAAGTAGAAATCCCCCTTGGCAGAAAGAGAGAAATGTATTACTATACCTTTTTTTCTTGGAATTAAATGTGTGAAGGTGCAGGTGTTTTGATCCAAGGTTAGGCTGCTCTTACAAACACGAACACACACACCACATGAAAAATGTGCCAGTGAATGTCAGGTGGCTGGACTCTCCTTGGCTTTGATGAGACACTCACTTAAACACACACACACACACACACACACACACACACACACACAAACGCTAGTATTAAAAGGTTCCCAGAGGAATAGTCCCATGAGAAATAAGCGTCTGTACTGTTCCTACAGCGTGTATTAATTAGCCCTGTGGGCAGAAAGCAGAGTGAATTGTCTTGTGTGAGATGGACTGTTAATGAAGGGCTGTGAAACATGACACAACACCTGTTGTTTGGCTGAATACAAAGATGCTTGTTCTCCCTGTATCAAACTGTCTGTCTGTGTCCTTGCCTGTCTCTCTGTTTGTCATGAGTCCTGGGAAAAAGAATAGATTTTTTTATATGAAAGAGAGAGAGCTGAGGAGCTGTAAACATTTTCCATCTGTTGATTCCACTTTGTGTTGTCTCCCTCCCCCTCTCTCTCTCTCTCTCTCGCTCTCTCTCTCTCTCTCTCTCTCTCTCTGTCTCTCTCTCCGTCTCTCTCTCTCCTTTCCCATAAAGTCTCTCATCGCACCTATTCTGCCTACAGACCTATTTCCCACCATTTTCCTCACCTACAAATGAGAGCAAAAAGTTAAGGAGTTTCTTCTTCTCTCTTCTTCACTACGTCCCATCTTGTCACAAGCGGTGAATTTTAAACGAATTCCCCCTGAGGACTCGGACACCTGAAACCCAGGAGCCCAGGAGAGCCATCAATAATTGATTGTGTATCAACACTAACTTGCCGTGAAGCGAAGCTGCCTGCCTCAAAGAGGCCAAGGTCTAGACAAAGCAGGTCTCCAAATGCACGCAGCATCTTGATAAGAGCAAGCAATAACAGGCTATTGTGTTTTTCTAGGGCAATATTGTCACATAGATGGTCAGTCACATGCACACATAGTCATTATGTCCCTCTGTTGGACTGTTTCTGGCCCTAATATTGCCTGATAGGTGAAATCCCTTTCACAAAGTATGGACAATAATTTTTCTTTTATTGTGGTAAATCATAACTTTACTGCTGGATGTACAGCTGTCCACTGTGGCATTGTGTAAAGAGGTGCAGCCTTCTGAGAGTCATGTTGAACAGTGTATCATCAGTATGTTGTCCCACAGCTCCACTTAGTGGACAAATGAGGTAGCACAGTGTTTGTTGACAGTGTCAACAATGAAAAAGAGTGATAAGATAAAGATAAAGAGGTGTTTATTGTCATTGTAGTGATACAACGACATTTTGTTTGGTAGCAGCAGCAAACAACAGCAATGATGGGAAGGTTCATTCTGATGCTATATTCAAAATAAAGCTGAATGTAACTTAACCAACCCACTGACCTGGAGAGATTTGTGTTGGAAAAATCTGATTTGGTTGTTTACGTAGAAATCACAGTTAACTGGGAACCTTACGGTCCTGGTCGGCCATGCCAACATGTTTTGGTTTTGTACATTTACTGAGGGTTTTTGAGACAAAACGGGACAATAAATTAAGAAAAGTAAAAGTAAACCATGTGATATGGTTGACTTAAACTCAAAAGTTGAGTCAAAAGTAATAACAAAGCAGTGGATGACCCCTTCAAAAGAAATGTGTGTCCAAAAAAAATGAAACAATGCAAAGGCAGACAGTAAACTGTATTCAAGAGCACTTTAAAGTTTCAGTCACAAACAGAGCCACATGCATTTAAGTCACATAAAAGATAAAGGTCATATATTCAAATCTCCAGATGAGGAAAGAAAAATGAATGCTGGAAGTAACGCTATACTTTTCATCATAAGCAGTTTTTCATCTCAGTGTACGCACATAACATTCACCCTTCATTTGCAGCAAAAGTGCCCTCTTGGATGCCCCTATGCGGTAGATAAAACGTGATGAAGTGCCCTCTAGGGTGCGTCTCTCGACAGCCTTGGTCTGCCACTGGTGTAGTGTGCTAATGGAGAACCAAGGGGCTGTAACAACCCACCTACAAAACCTATTTGTCTCTGTGTTCTCCAGGTAAATGGTGTGAACATTGAGGGGATGCGGCATGCAGAGGTGGTGGCCTTCATAAAGAAAGGGGGAGATGAGACCTGGCTGTTGGTGGTGGACCCAGAAACAGACGAACACTTCAAGAGAAGAGGGATTGTCCCCGCGGTCAGCCATCTCAGAGGTAGGACTGCACTAACAAAAGGCTATGTGGTACGTACAAACCTTTAGGAGGCAACTAGGCAATTACAAATCCAAAGCAGGTATTTTACTGCAAATAATGAGTTTGTCAACAAATCTGTGTAACATTTTATTTGAGAGTTTCATCATTTTTTAAAGAAAATTTCCGGGAAAATGGCTACATTAAAACCCATCATACATTTTCCTTTTGAAACGTTCTGTGCAGGCGTGTTTAGGCATCACTGCCATGGATTGTGTGTAACTTGTTGTTTATTTTTTATTTGGACCCGCAGTGTTTTAAATACTTTGACTTATTTGATAGAGTGATTCAATAGTTCGAAATTAGTTCAGCCCATAACAACTCCATGGCTGGAAGAAATATCCTGGAAGAGTTTCTGTGCCTGGAATTAATAAAGGTGGTTGTTGTTGTTGTTGTTGTTGTTGTTGTTGTTGTTGTTGTTGTTGTTGTTGTAGTAACATGATGTGAGATACTTGTCTGGATAGACGTTAAACAATTTAGTGGAAGTAAGCTAATTCAACCGAAAGAATTAGATTGCGGTGGAGGGACTATATCTCCAAACTGGCCTGGGAGCGCCTCGGGATCCCCCAGTCAGAGCTGGCTGATGTGGCTCGGGAAAGGGAAGTTTGGGGTCCCCTGCTGGAGCTGTTGCCCCCGAGACCCAATCCCAGATAAGCGGATGAAGATGAGATGAGATGAGAAGCTAATTCAACACTGTCTTGATTTTCCCTATAATAAGAATCAAATTACATAGTCCTTTCTGGTAAACTTGGAAATTCTTAGGAATCTATGAAATGAAGCACGAGTTCTTGACTCATGCAACACTCTCAGACCTTAAAATACATGACAACAAACCTTTGAGACTTACATCTGTTGACTGAGATCCCATCCCTTTGAATATGAACTATGTACAAAGATTATAAAGTATACACTAGTGAAAAACAACAATATATTGGCTTGCTTGTTTGTTTTCACAGACTATGACGGTCCGTCCATATCCAACGGCTCCCCCAACCCTCAGATCAACGGCAGCTCCACCACACAGTCCATCAGGTCCACTCACTCCGACCTCAGCAGCCAGGGCAACAGCACACAGGTGGGTGTGAGCATTCATGCGTGGTGCTGTATTTGGTCTTTGGTGTCTCACATGAAAGACAGTACCCTCAATGTCTGTGTCTCCGTCTCCAATGATATCTCCCGTCTAGCTGGCGGATGATGATGGCGGCCGGCTGATGGACCCGTTCGCTGAGATGGGCCTGAGTTTGAGCGCTACGGCAGCAGAAGAAAAGTTAAAGGTCCATTCCAAAGAAAAGAAGAAGGCGCCGCAGATGGACTGGATGAAGAAATATGAGCTGTTCAGCAACTTCTGAGACTTCCCGTCCCCAAGGACACTACAAACACCAGAGATGTGAGCTCTCTGCAGCCCTCTGCGAGGACGAGGAAGAACCATTATCCCCCATACAACAGAAGATATTTTGTTCCTGGAATTAAATGTGACAAAAGGAATAAGTTGTACTATGGATTTAACATTTGACAGCTTCTTTTCCTTCTCCAAAAAGTACAACTTGAAGAAAGTGCTTTCTGACTGTGAACTGTGAATAATTTGCTAAAATCACACTGTTCAGAAGGAAGAGCATCTTTAAAAGCATCGTGTACTTGTGTCAGGTGGGAGCGTTACAAACACAAATTTACCTAAATCCTTTTTTTCTCTACTTTAACCCTCTTTTTCTCCCTACTTAAGAGACTTTGTTTCAAACAAATGAGGGAGACAGTTATTTTTATATTTAAAAAGTATAAACAACTATAACATGGACTGCATTGAAAGAGTTTTATGGACACTGTGACAATAATGATTGTGGACATTGTGGGAGTTTTGTCCCATCAGTCAGAGGAATCCCAAAGTTGGCAGAAGATCACTGTGAAAGAGTTTGAGACCCTCCACCTCCAGCCCACGCAGATGTAGGATAATAATCACCCACAAAGAAAAGGAATGGCTGTGTGCACTGGTTGTGTGTGATGTCTCCTACATGTATTTGTACTTTTACATAGAGTTCATTAACTGATCATCAGATCAGCCCTGCTTTGTTCAAAGAATAATTCATGTTGCTTGTTATTTAGCACTCTTACGTCTTAGTAATGTATCACCACTAACCTCTTTTCCGAAAGTGCTCATGTGCATAACAAAGGGATGCACCACTAACAATAAATGTATTGATAAAGTGAACAATGGAAAGTGGAACGTAGAAGAAAGGAATGTTTTCTCAGGACGCGATGAAAGAATTTATCGTTGGAAGAGGCTTGATGTGAACAGCAGAGGGCAAACCTGCACCACAAATAGAGGACCCGTTTGACACTTAAACTAAAGAGTGGAAGTTTATCCTGGCTGTTTTTTCGGGTTGTGTCTGACAACTTCTTATTTAGGAGCAGTAACCAAGAAACAGTCCGGCACAAAATTGCAAAGTCATTTTTACACTTTGTTTTTTGTACGGATTAAACAAACGAGATACAGCATGTTAGTTAGTGAGCTTTAGAGGTGCCGGGCTAGTTTCCCCTTGTGTCTAGTCTTTATGCTAAGCTAAGCTAACCAGCTGTTACTTAGTTGACAAATATTAACTGGGTGCTTGCGGTAGCTTCATATGTACCACACAGACACGAGAATGGTGTCAATCTTCTCATCTAACTTACCACAAAAATAAGAGTATTTCCCAAAAATGTCGTACCATTCCTTTAATTAAATACGGACCAGGGCCAGGAAAGAAAGCAGCCGATAGTATGTTGGAGTGAAAAGATGTGATCAACATGAGTGAGAGCAGGTTGTTGGGCGGAGGGAGTGTAGGAGAGGCTACACAGTGAAGTCAGAGATGCTCTGGAGGATCTACTGAAAGAGACTGTGGGAGCCAGGGAGCTTACTGAGGATTACTACACACACAGGGACAGCTGTCATACACACATTTGGAGCACAGTGTGTGTGTGTGTGTGTGTGTGTGTGTGTGTGTGTGTGTGTGTGTGTGTGTGTGTGTGTGTGTGTGTGTGTGTGAAGAAGGTATAAATGCCGTAATCCAGTGTTGATAAAATACATTACAACAAGAGGGACTGCAACCTAGAGAGTCATGTATGTGGACGTCTTGTCTTTGTTTTGTGCCCGTACATTCGCCCAGCCGGTGTCTTGATTCATCTCTGTACATCACTCTGTTTGTTCTGACAGTCACAACCAAAAATACTCTGTGTTACCATGGCTGATGTATATACAGTATAAGTATACAGTATATATGGCAGGTTGCATTTTTTCAATAAAGTGTGACGATGGCGTTTTTGAATAGCCCAAGCTCGTACTTTGTTTTGAACTTCTT
This sequence comes from Cebidichthys violaceus, assembly GCF_023349555.1. Classification (NCBI taxonomy): domain Eukaryota; kingdom Metazoa; phylum Chordata; class Actinopteri; order Perciformes; family Stichaeidae; genus Cebidichthys; species Cebidichthys violaceus. Next base: position 10,073,890 of record NW_027176406.1, on the reverse strand, counting down.
TGTGCGTCTGTAACTATCTCATTCTCTCACATTCCTCATTTTTATTGGTCTCTTTTATTGGTCGGGCTACTACAATATCTCCCATTTGCTCCCGTTTCCTCTCTTTCTCTCCCTCTCAATCACCGCTCCCTCCGTCTCTCTTGCTGAGGATTACGCCAACGTACAATTTCAGTTTCAGCCTGTTCTCAGGCAATTCACCACCAGCCAACTGCTGAGAGCTTTCAGGCCACACAAAGGTTAAACAGAAGTCAAAAGTGTATTGAACGTGTGTGTGTGTGTGTGTGTGTGTGTGTGTGTGTGTGTGTGCGTGTGTGTGTGTGTGTGTGTGTGTGTGTGCGTGTGTCTGTATTTTCTTCTTTATTCGGTCTGTGTGTATTTAGTCTTAGAAAGAAATTGGTGGAAGACAAATACTCTATTAAAAGTAAAAGTCCTTCATTTAAAATGCAAAACAGTTATAAAGTTTTGTCAGCATCATGTACTTAAAATTTGACAGTAAATGTGAATTCTAGATGGAGATAGTTTTACTGTCTGTAAAGTAAAAGTGTGAGTGTAAAAAGGAACACTTTTGGGTCAGTTAACTTGTACTGAGGAACAATACTACATTGCATTATATTGATCACAATCAGCAAAGTGAGCCCTGATGTTCAAATCAAAATCCATTTCTACAGACGACAGCCTGGTAAATACAACTGATTATGAATACAATAAATAAAGTCTATGGATAGCGCAACAGGTGCTACGAGAATTATTAGAGTACATCAATCAAATAGCCTGCCACTTCTAATAGGATTTACACCAAAATAAAACATCAGGTATAAAGAATATAAACTCCATAGCAGCTGCAGCCATAAACACACACATTACAGCAAAGGAGACAATCACACAGTGTGACTTTATAAAGCTGAGGGGTCCTGAAATGATGTTCTGCTACACATATTTGTGTTCTGTATTTTTCTTTAATCGAAGCTGTATTTGTGATATATATATATTTGGTCATTTTTCTTATTTGGGCCTTAAACAGTTATTTAAATGAAATCAACGTGAGAAGTTTGAGGGGAAATTGGAACTGGTAGCAGCTAGACATCTGAAACGTGTCTATGATCAGTTGGTTAGTCAGAGATATCACACATGTAACCTCAACGCTAACCAGAGACCAAGTCATGACCCAGACCAGTGCATCGATGACAGGACCAAGGCTATGAGGGGTTGAGACCAAGACCTACAAGAGTCCCACACTGAAGGACACAATTACGAAAAAATGTGGAACATGCAAACCAAAAACACTCCTCACAATGATCTGAAAGATCCACAATCCCAAGAAAAACAAATGAAGATGTATCTGCATTTGCTTCTTTCATTGCCATGTATAGTGTATATGTGTGTATTTAGTGTGAATGAGAAATTGAGGACAAGACTGAGTGGGAATGCAGTTGATTTTGAAACGAGACAGAGACCTTCCACAAGTGGTCTCGAGACCAAGACCAATCTCGACACCAACTGCCGTTAAGCCATAATGTCAACTGACATGACCCAAAAGTGGGCCAGCACATTATGTCGGCAAGGAAGAAACGTATGTTCTGTCCACTAGCTGGCGCACCACCAGCATTTAACATCCAGGAAGTAAGCCAAACACTGGTAGCGCGAGGCCATGGGTACATCCAGCGCCCGACCTGATCTTTGTCGAAATGCAACGCCACACGTGGGCACATTATCAAGCTCCCTGGAGGTTACGGCAAGGCCAAGTAGTGATGCTAGCACATGAAAGGACAGGCCCAGTTCAAAGCCGTCTGCAATTTCAGAGCAGTAAAAGCAGGAGAACAGAAGCAGAGAATGGAGCCACAGGTGGCCACTTTCTGTTTAGCCTGTCTCTGCAAATACAGGCCTCTCTACTTACTATTGATGATAGATGATTGTTTGTCTCGCACCGGTAGGTTTCTGTCCCCCTGCACGCTCCTGGACTTTAATTTTTCTGTACAAACAATGTTTTCACCAGGTTTCACCTTTACTTTATTTTTTATTTTTATTTCTGTTTTCATCCCACCTTCTCACCACCACCATCCCACCCAAGTCAAAGTGCCACCCATGTAACAGTGCCAGGGCTGCCTGGGTTGCAGCGGTGTCCGCAAGGAGAGAGAAACCAGAGACTGACAGGGAGGGGGAGACAGAGAGAGATGGGAGAGGAAGGGGAGGAGGGGGGGGGGTCCCCATGGCAACGGTGTGTTTTTGTTAGCGCTCGTGAGTCAGACAAGCAGTGAGTCACAGTCAGGAGGAAACACACACACACACACACAGTCACATTCATACTCACACTCCCACTCACTCGAGGAGAAGCCAAATAAGGACAGCTACACCAACATACACAGAGAGGGAGAGGGCAGAAAAAAAGAACAGAGAGGGGAACGAGTTTGATGATCACCACAAAAATAATCAAGAAACTAAGGGAAAAGTGAGACAGGAAGACGGGTGAGACAGATGACAGGGGCAAAGACGGGAGCTGGGACGGGAGCGCGCATGAGCCAAAATGGAGGGAAGCCGACGCACCAGAGGGCACGAGTGCGGGCACATTCCCTCTCCCCAGAGCACCCTTCTCATAGGTGGGGGTAGCGGAAACACACACACGGGCACACCCAGTTTGTGCACACCTTGGCTTAACTTGCTAAACCGCCCATTTATTGTCTGACGCCTACGCATTTAGAAAGGCCACCTGGTTTTGTACGAGAAACTTTGCATTTAAAACTGGAAAAGGTTTTTGCAACGTTAAAAAGAGTAGTTTGATTACTCTTGTGTCCGTCCTCATCTCTGTCCCCTCTGACTGATGCGTTTATTTTCCCACGACTTGCTTCATGGAGGAGTCCTTTAGGTGGTGGAGATGACTAACTTTATTTACACTGAGGAGTCTGCAGATTTGTGTGTGTGGGCTGTGATTTACACACAGTTACAGACCATGGCTCATCCCACACTGAATGTGTGTTTTGGCTACTGTTGACCCTGACAGAGTGGCAAAAAGTAGGCCAGTGCACAGACCCCCTTCATCTCCCTGCAAAGATGTATCTGTGTGTTTTTACAGTATCATAAAAGTTGATGTACTGCAAGTTCTCAACGCTCCACTTCACAAAGCTGACTACTGACTTCCACTTAATGGCTCTCCCTGTTTCCATCTTCTTCTTGTCCTCTTCATTCAGTTCAATGTAGTGAGCTTTAATACCATGATATATTGCCAAAGCCTTGGTACTCAAATTCAGTTGCATGATTGTTTGCCAAGTAATATTTAAAATGTACAGCAATATACATAATCACCATAATCTTACCATATAAATTCTTAAATAATAAATAAATAAATCATATAAACATGTCGTTTTTTCTTTGCATGTAACTTTCCCCTACTCTCAAACTCTATCTCTGTGCCTCCCAATGTGCAGAAGTTCAGCTCAGCCAATCAGAGCCCGGTGTTGATCCTTCTTGTCAGGTTTATCTCCGTAGAGATAACACAGTAGAAGTATCACCTGTCCTCCAACGGTTGTGGGTTGTTTGACTTTTTTTTCTTCTTCTTCTTCTATTTTCACAGTTTCACAACACAAGTGTGGGAGAGCCAAAGTACACACTTCAACTTTGAACAAAGCTCCAGTTAAAAACAAGATGCCTTTTTTGACCCAACCGGTCAAAGCAAACAGTCTCCCACCCAGAGCCTTGTTCTGGTCAAGGTTTCTTCCTGTTAAAAGGGAGTTTTTCCTCGTCGCCCAAATGATTGCTCATGGGGGAATGTTGGGTCTCTGTAAATGAAAAAGTAAGATCTAGACGTGCTCCATATGAAATCTGTCACTAGAACTTTTGCTGTGATTAGGCGCTATTTAAATAGACATATCCTCGTCTGATTTCACCCCTCACACAGCAGGTGAGCAGCAGGTGGAGAAAGCACGGCGTGGACGTTTTTATGGTGGGGAGGAGGAGGAGGGTCAGAGGTCACTGCTTGGTGGGCAGGCCAGCTGGGAAAGAGCGTTGGAGGCTGATGTTGGAGCCGCGAAGCTAACGAGGGAGGGCGGAATGTGGTGCGGAGCTGTAAAGGGCACAGGAATTGGAGTGTGTTCGCCTGTTAACACACGAGTGATTAATGAGACAGAGGAAGTCACCCGGCCGTGTGTCACTCCGGATGATGTCAGCGGTTGAACGGAGGAACAGAAACGCCATATGGCCACAGATAGGCTTCCTCTCTCGCTGACCGCCACACACACACACAAACAAAGATAGAAAATTACTGTCTTACGTGTACACTACACTACTTTTAATCACTTCCTCAAACGGAAAACGACAAACACACGCATTGGCCAGTTGCACAACTACGTCTCGTTTTTCCCGTTCATGTCTTTTTCGTATTCCTCTTTTCCGACCACAGTTCCATTAACAACATTTCTACCAGCATTCAATTCACAATAATTTATGCAATTGCTGTTTCCGACCTTTATCCTCCCAAAGACAGAGTTGGTTAATAAATAGAAGACACTGATGATACTTTTATCTATTTTAGCAATCAGTTTTAGTGTTATGTTCTTGGATGTTTCTTGTTTCCTGTCTTGCTCTTGACTTTTATGTTTGTGGATTGTGTTTTATGGACGAAGCATGGCTGGAAGCCCAATCCAAATTCCCCACAATGTGAGACAATAAAGTTAATCTTGATATATGTATTTAATCTTTCCATCGCTCTCCTTGATTTGTTCTCTCACTCGCTCCCGTGCTATAAGCTGACTTCAAGAAAATCCTCCTCGGTTTCTTCTGCGTTTGTGTGTCCAGTGGACTCATCTGTTCACCGGGTTTCAGGCTTCTAACCAGCTGGCCGGCTGGGTGGTCAGCTGGTTGGTCCACAGACTGGTTGGCTGGATGGATGGAGGGATGGAGGGATAGCTGGAGGGATGGCTGGCTGTCTATGTCAGCAGAAATGCCAATCAGCCTTGTGGGACTGGCAGAAGAGGCCGTCGTGAGGAGAGCGATAGAGGGAGGAGGTGGAAGCAGAAAAAGGATTTAAAGTAAGTAGGAAAAAAAACAAAAGAAAGGAGTCCCAACACATAAAAGAGTTGGGAGTTTTGTAAGATTATGAACTGGCGTTGAGTGCAAGATGTGAACAACTGAGAGGGGCAGCAGTCAAGCGAATGAGGGGAGTGAGGACAGAAAGAAAAGCGAGGGAGGAGGGGGTTGTAAAGGTGGCTGGATATTTTTAGCATGTGGAGTGGGAGAGGGCGGTATCTTCTCAAGAGGTTTTTTCCAGAGTATATTTAGAGCTGTGATGTGTAAAAAAGACAGAGGGAGAACAGGAGGGATGTGTATTGTACACTAATGCCAGTCTGATGTAAGAGTCCGCAATAGGACCACACACATTCCTGTTATTCTCTCTTTGGCGCTGCCCTCTCTGTATATCTGCCTCTAACTTCACCTGTTAACTCCTTCGGTCGTATACAAAGCACACATACAGTATGCTTACAATCTGACGCCCACCAACGCTGACGTTTTTCCTCTACTCACAGGCCTCACACAATCTCCAAAACATAGAGTACACAAACACATTCTTGACCCAGTTTTTTCGAAGCGGGACTAGCTTCTCCACAGTGAACGCCCTGCAGACAGGTTGAACAGTTAAAACGGTCGGAGCCCAACAGCTTTTCAGCACATCAACCAGGCATTCCAGACACCGCAAATCAGACAGAGATTTTCCAGCTAATGTGGTATAAAGTTGAAGAGAGAGAGAGAGAGAGAGAGAGAGAGAGAGAGAGAGAGAGAGAGAGAGAGAGAGAGAGAGAGAGAGAGAGACAGCTGAAAAAGCAATGCTAATAATAATGAGAGCAATGAGAGAGAACAGGGGGAAAGAGAGAGCAGTGTGGTCTCCATATAGCTTGCTAAGGATAATAGCATGCATGCTGGCTGGGGCAGACTGAGAGAAAGAACGAGGGGGAGAGCGAGCGCAGAGCCGCAGTGACGCCATTGTGGTTCCGCAGCACTTCCTGTCTACCGCCACAGTGTTTGTGTGTCTTGTCTCCACGGTAACTGCCAACACATAAATACCAGAGAGGGAGGGAGGGAGGGAGAGAGAGCATAGGAAAGAGAAAATAAGGACAGACCACTCAAAGTCAAGTGGATGGTTTGAGCTCGGTTAGGACATGCTGGTCTTTTACTGGACTTAATGATTGAAATCTGGACTGGGTTCCAGTGGCATGGTCCAGCATGGATGAGGTGTCGTTAAGTTATGACCTCAAATGTCCCGGGTGTGGGTCAAGGGTGGGGGGGGGGGGGGGGGGAGGCCGGGAATAGGGGGGGATTGCCCAAGGCTGCTAATGCAGGGTGGAGCTGAGGAGGAGAGGGATGAAGGATTGACAGGTTGATTTGGAAGGCCGCCTAGCTGGTTCAGTCCACTCCAGCAACCCAACTCAATACTGCTACCAGGGCCAATACACTTACTCAAGATACTTAGAGCCTACTGACATGACATTTTTATAAGTTAAATAACTAATAATCCAGCTGTGAAACATAGTTTTTCTCCGGGGTATGTTGTGTAGTATACTCCATATGCCTCGATGTAGATGAGAATTATATAATATTGCCTATATGTCCAACACCATTGCAGGTTAAACTTCATGACTCAATCAAAGAGTCAGTTAGTTCAGAACCCGGTCTGACAAAGGATAAGCTACTGATTATGTCTGGCATAACAGCAGGGAGGAGGAGACTTAACAATATCGTTTTTAGAAAATTACAAGTAAAAAGTTGTAAAAGTTGGTGGATATTGCTGATTTGTAACATAACTATACACGCGCCGCTACACTGTTAGATATTCATGAGACCCGTTGTTGTTTTCTATGCTAACAAATAATCATTGTTTAATTTTACAGGATTAAACTTCTGTAGTGCTGTAAAGGAAACCATTTTGACTAGAATATAGTTAACCTGCTTCTTATTTTTGACACGGACAGATAAAAGAAATGTTGAATGAGAGCTTGCATCAAGTTAGTGAAGCTAATGGAACAGAGTTGCTGACGTCAGGACTTTGTATCTCTACATAGCATTCTGTTCCATTGAGTTGCATCAAAGATTTAAGAAATTTACTGCAAAAAACATTAAATCTTACCCAGTATGATTGTCTAATTACTCGTCATAATATCTCATAACATTTTATATGTGACACAATCACCTAACAAGTAACATTCAGTGATATATGGGGACTTTCAAGATCTCTTTTTATCTTGAAAGATCTGAATATTACATCTTATTCCAAGCAGTTTTTTTTACTTATTGCAAGCAAAAACACCTTGTATTCATTGTTTGTTTACTTATTTTTGAAGTGGCCTTTTCTCCAATGTTTAAAAAGAGACGCTCAAAGGATCCATACTGAAAAGAGTGAAGTTCTCCCTCTCCCTACAGAAACTGAAGGAATGCGTTCTCAGCCAACATGTCTGCTTAAATAAGTTCAACGTTGATACCTCACAGATCAGCTGGCACATATAGTAGCTCTTACTCTCGCTGCATTTCTTTCTTTCTCCAAAACCATTTTTCACTGCTTGTTGCATAATTGAATCTGACTCACCATGACAACCAACGAAGTTGATTTTATATTTTTTTTACTCCCAAACCCAGTGGCCCAGATTAGAGTCGCTTACAGTCGTCTGACTCACTGTCTAAGACGGTCACTCAGTCGAACGTCCCGTGAGCCATTGACGCACACACATCTACACATACAGTATATGCTGTTCGACATATTTATATGTGTATATATATATATATATATATATATATATATATATATATATATATATATATATATATATATATATATATATATATATATATATATATATATATATATATATATATATATATATATTGACACATACACATCTACACAGACAGTACACGCTGTTAGACAGCACTGAAATACATGCAAAAATAAGATCAAATACTGAAAAACCTGTTTTGAAATATGCATTGTCCACCCACACACACACACACACACACACACACACACACACACACACACACACACACACACACACACAGGTCTGTACTTTCACCTCTAATGTAAAACAGCAGCACATACTATGGCGCATATTTCTCACTGAACCATTAACTAAAGATGACACACTTCCAACATGACTCCACAAAATTCTCCCACTGGAGCTCATGATCTGCACTCCACAGTGACCTTAGAGGTCAATGACTTCTTTATTATATGAATGCACACACACACACATACACACACACATTGCTATGGATACACCTGCCTGTTATCTTAAAAAGGATTGGAATCAGTCGAAACACACACACGCACACAGTGGGAACATTTACGACCATGCTTGCATATCACTACACTTTCCACAGAGCTGATAATGTTTCACAGAACCATAAGACGGAGTATATAGGACAAGAGGACACACAGAACTCTCTTTCAGCACCATTTTCCAAAAAACACTACCCTCACTGCCAGCAGGAGTGATTGCAGAAAATTGCACATAAGAGTTTGTTCTCAATAAATTGGCAATTGTGGAAAGGTAGGAAGAAAGGGCCTCCTTTTAATGGTTTCATACCTAGTTCATTTGGATTATATGTCACACAGGCTGAAAGAAGTGGTCGAAACTGAAAGTTGTCTCAAGTCTTGTGATGAGTAGCTTTTGAGAGCGTCTTTGCACCATCTCAGTCATTATAGTGCTAGTGTTGCGTGCTAATTGTCATCTTGGTGAGGCCAAATAAGAGGGGAGTGTGCACGACACGCATTGAGGTTTAGACCACAGAAATGAGATGGAAACTCTTTTTTTTTCCTTTTTGAGTTTATCTCGTATTCTAACTCTGTTTTAAGACTATTTAGCTTATTTAATTATTAAGTCTCACTTTGACCTTTTACATAATATGAACACATAAATTACAGATATACACACATAAAGAGGCAGAGTGGGAAATTGATGAAGCTCTACTCCGCTCCATTATAACAAGTTCAGTAAGTAATCTTTGCTAACTAACAATCAAAAATTAAAGGTATTACATTTCATTCAACTCCTGCTGTTATGAAATGTTGTAAATCCCCTCTAGACAACGCAGAAACCGAGGTTCAAAAACAAAACATTATCCCATCTGAAGATAAACGATGTATCGCCGTCATGTGTCTTACTGGCATAGTCATTTCACTAAGCTTGAGTGTATGCGTTGCTAAGAGACAAATACATTATGTGTGTGCGCGTGTGTGTGTGTGTGTGGTGTGTGTGTGTGTGTGTGTGTATGTGTGTGGAATGTGTGACGTCCGTTCCCTCACAGGGGCGTGGTTGTCTGTGCGAGACTTTGCCGCTCACTCACACACACACACACACACACACACACACACACACACACACACACACACACACCCAAAGGCTACAGGGAAGGAAGGGGAAGTCATAAAGCCTCTAATAGCCCCTCTCTGAAGCTCATGTTACTGTCTCTCTGTGGGGAAGGGGAGTGTGTGTAGATGGGGGGGGTCCTATGCTTGACAGGTGCAGATCAAACCAAGCTTGTACACAAGCCCCTCACACACAAATACAACGGCCTAACCCCGATCTGAAGTTGCAAATGTTGTGATGTACATACGTTTCTGCTGTTTTCTTCGTGAAGCCACCATTACTACTGGGAGATTTACAGCAAATCATTAGAATCCGTGTTTCCATTCACATATTTTTATAAACATTTTAAAGTAACTCATTTTAAAAGCTGTATGGAAACAGCTAAATCTAATGAAACTTCCTTAATTGCTGAAAAGTTTTTCCGCTTGAAGTGGTCTTTTCCTTTGTATAAAATATGTGAAATGGATTATGGAAACGCTTTTGCCAAATAAATTCTGATGTAGCAAACACTTTACGCACTTAAACTTAATTAACCAAGTAGGTTCATTGCTTAAACCAATAAGGAGATTTCTGTAAGAATGAACTAACATGACTGATCAGGCCGCATTGTGTCCCGTCTGCAACTTCTACATCTACCTCTCCTCTGTTAATGGTGGATTACAGCCGTGCAGACCTACAGCACCAACTTCTGACCAAACTACACTGTAGCTGAGTTCATTCGCTCCAAACCAGTTGATGGCAATTTGCATTTCTTTTTTGCGACATTTCAAAAATTCACTTGACGAAGTGAATGAAATGACAATTGGTGTTGATTCATATTTTCTTTATCCGTGAAATACAGGGAAGAAGACTTTCTCTTGATATGACAAAGACGTTAATGTCACCACAATGAGTGTCACGCTAACTGCATGTATTCTTTAAACCACATCTGTGGACTCATACCAGTAGACCTCTCTCATGATGTCCATATCTAAATAGAATCTAGCTTTAAGTGATCTGGAAAAATGTTTAGATAACTGTGATCCGGCACTCCTGCCCCAGTTAAAGTCTCTCTCTACAAAAAAAATCTGTTTAAAGTTTCATCAAAAAAACCAAACAAGACCACGACAAACCAACCTTAGCATAAACATTCATCATGGATAAGGTTATGACTTTATCAGACACTATTTTGGCATATGTATATGTAGTGTCAAATTATCAATTTATTTTTCACATTTGAATTCAAAACAAGATCCACAGCTTTTAATTAACTTTAGCTAAACTTGTGCCATCTTTCAAATCACTTATTAATGCTCAACTTGGAGACTTTCTATTATTGTTTCTGGCCTTGTTAACCATCTTAAATGTCCTATTGGCCTTTTGTGATCATTTTCTCTATTCAATTCTTTGAAAAGTGCTTTGATCAGTGTTACACAAATCATTATCTCACACACATACTGTATATGACGCTCACACAGATGTACATTCTTGGATTGGAGCAAAACTAGTTTGCAAAATAGTAGTGAGAGCATGTTCTGACATCGAAACAACTATTAGAAGTGTCTTAAGGATAAATGTGTTCATTCCTATCATTGTCAGACAAACAGAGAAAGTATCACTACCTCCACTATTTCTCCACAGAACATCTTCAACACACGAGACAGTGTAACAAACTTTCTCAGGACGTTTTACCACTGAAAAGCTGCACATTTAGCCCGGTTTTCCTGCCTGCTATCGACTCAAACAGCCTTTGCTCATTTATTAGCAGCTGTGCAGCCAATTATCTCCCTGCCCCCTTTCCTGTGTTCTCACAGCAGCCTGGGCTGTGCACAGGGGAGGAGAGGCGAGGGGAGGAGAGGCGAGGGGAGGGCTCCTGTCCTCTGACATCGTCATGAAGGAATCCCCTGCTCTGGGTTGGGCCCGCCTCCTCCTCTCTTACTCTCACCCTGTCTGGCTCCCAGACACACTCGCGTTCACACACACTCCTGTCTGCACAGTCGAGGGAGAAACCGACCCACGAGACGGAGAGTGGGAGACACAGACAAAAACAGAGATAGAGATAGAGGAGGGGAGGGAGAGAGGGGACGACAACTGTGAAGTTCAACTAAAGAGTGTGACACTGGAGAGCGTGAGGAGAGAGGAACTGAAGAAAGGAGTAAAAACGGTTGTGTCAGGTAGGTGCAGCCTCTGCCTCTGCTCAGAAGTTGATTGTTGCCTTTTTACTGTTTTATGACTCTATGACCCAGCAAACCTGTACGCTTTAGTTTGACTTTTTTATTTATTTTTTGTCTCGAACCATTGGTCTTCCACAGAGAGGCACTTCACACTCACTTCACAGCAATTCCTGCAACAGGACAGTTATTCATTTGGAGCGACAGTGAAGTGTGCCTGCTGTTCAAATGTACTAAAATGTTGGCACTGGAATATTGCCCTGATCTGAGGTCTGCCACTGTGGACCGGCTCCATTACAAAGGTCAGACGTAAATAGTTCCTTTGAATGGGATGGCTTAATTTCTGTCTGTCTGTCTGTCTGTTTGATTGATAATGTCTTCAACCGTCTGAATTAATTACCGTCATAATAAGTTTGCCTCTACCTGTTTGTCTGCTTACATCATCCGTATGCCATCCGTCTACCACATGCGTGTCCTCTGTCTGTCTACATGTCCATCAGTCTGTGTGCCTCTCTGCGGGGTGTTGTTGGCAGCACAGAGTGGGAACAGAGAGGTCATAAAAAGTTCTAGAAAAGCACCCGAGAGACGTAATGTTAGTGGTGAAGTGAGGCCAGAGCCGCTCAAACATTCCTCTCATTGTTCAGAGGCCCTGTAAGTCAGCGAGCTCCAAAACCTCCATGAAAGGAAGGGAATCCAGCGGCTACTGTAGCTAATACAGTTTCAGCAACAGCTCAGGGCCGGCTGTCTCTGTCTTCCTGTCCGCCGTCCTGTCTGGTTCCCCTCTGGGGAAAAGTGAGTTAGTCCAAGTGAGGGATCTGTTACTTTGCTCTGTCTGCGACCGACTGTGACTTCTGATAACCTCTATGCCAAAAAATATGGGAAAGAGGAGGGAGAGGTAATTATTGTTATCCTGCCTTTTACATGAGGAATCATTCGATTGGAGCGCCGACCAGGGAAGGCCAAATGGATGAATGGAGGCAGGAATAGGTTGAGGAAAGAGGGAATAGAAGGAGCTGAAGGAGGAGAGAAAGTGGGGATCCAGAACTCAAGCCTTGGCTTTAGTGGGCTGGCTGGGTGGGTGTGCCCAGCAGCAATACGTAGGAATGGGCCCAGGCTCAGGAAACCGTGGCGTAGTGGAATAAAAGTGTGTGTGTGTGTGTGTGTGTGTGTGTGTGTGTGTGTGTGTGTGCGTGTGTGCGTGCGTGCGTGCGTGCGTGCGTGCGTGCGTGCGTGCGTGTGTAGTTTCTGCATCAATTTGTGCAAATGCGGTTCAGTGGCAGCAGGGCGGCTGTACACTAAGTACAGGGCTGGTGGTGGTGAGGGTGTTTGGCAACGGATCAAGCTGAGGATAGGGTTACAGGGAGCGGACCACGGGCTCGGGCTGGGTTCTTCACTGCTGAGCTTTACAGCCCGAAGAGACTTTTCTCTCCTTTTTTTTTTAAAATCTGGAGCTGGAAATACTTTTTTTTTTTAATTCTCAGACACTAATGTGTCACATGTGGTGTGTTGGGTTGATTCCAGGCCAGCCAATGAACGTTCCCCTTTTTGATTGAGAAAAAGTGCAACAGAGAGGGCCCATAGTATAGAGCGCGAGTCCTTGTTTGAATGTCACTGAATGTCACGGCCTCAGCAATGATGAAGCCCTCACACGCAACACAAAACAAATACAATCTTACTCACATGCGCACACATACCCAGACACACAGTCTGTCTGGAACAGAGCCAGGGCGTGGTGCTGCTGTCCTGTAAGGTGTGTGTGAGTTCAGGTTTAAGTTGGCGGGATGTGTTCAGTAATGCAGTTGTTGTTTTTTTTACAGTAAAATATGAATCCATGCATCTGCTCATATTAAAGACTGAAAACATTGCAGAGGAAATGATGGGACACTTTCTGCTGTGTCAGAGGTGTAATGGATACGACAGCAATCATGAAAAGCAAATGTGGCATATTTACACTTTTAAAAAGGGATTTCAGACGTTATTATAACCCTTGTGCTCTGATGTTGACATAATGTCTTGAACCATTAGACTTAGATAGATTGATTTCACATGAGGCTGGCGTTGGAAACAAACTGCTCTCTGTAAAATTCTCTGATGCAGTGGAAAGATACAACAACTACATACGCTTCAGCTTGATACCTAATTATTAATTAAGTGCACAATAGCAGCATACAGTCGGCCTGTGGGTCACCCCACTCACTGTTTGCTCTGTGAAGCGCCTCACAACCTGGAGGTGTGAATGATGTCAGATCGGTATGTTTTTGTACTATTCCTGGTTAACAGACACGGTGAGAATGCAGCTAACACACATGCCATGTTTTCCCGGCAGCCCACTGACATAACCGTGTTTGTTCATTGATAGTGAGCATAATATGAAAGGCAGTTTGTGAGGATGTGTGCATTTCTTAATGTGTGTGTGTGTGTGTGTGTGTGTGTGTGTGTGTGTGTGTGTGTGTGTGTGTGTGTGTGTGTGTGTGTGTGTGTGTGTGTGTGCACACAAGGGTATAAGGAGAGAAAAGATATGTGTTGAAACAACAAGGGGTTGAGATCCAGCTGTCTCAACAGAGGCTTTTCCACTTAACTGTGTGCCCTTGTGTAAACGGCAATGTCAATTCTGCGTTCTGGCTGAAGGGGAGAGACGGTTTGAGAGAACAGCCAGTGGCCACGTCTACACTCGGGCCGCCATACGTTGCGTGCACGAATATAAACTTAGAACACACACAAAGCGTAGAGCGTACACCCTAAAACCATCAAAGCACCCGCACACAAGGCTGCAAGCCATGAAGACACTCTCTACAAACATTTTGACTCTACTGGGGCACATCTGCTGCCGATCGTCACCCAGTGACACTAATTTTCCTATTCTACGCCTCCATCAGGACGCAACACGTTGGCACAATTATGAGCTGCCAATAAGTCTCAGCCCACATGGCAGAACCTTATGATTATTCCTAGCCATAATAAACATCCAATTTGAGAAGAACATAACAACAGGATTGCCTGGCTCCTGCGCCATAGTGCTCAAGAAGAAAGACAGGCCAAAATGCAAAAGTGAGACACGTTGAGATCCTCACAGCGAGCGTTTGAGGTGAGGTGTTGGACAGCGTGCGTCAACCAGAGCGCCATCATTACAGGGGAAGGGAAGGAATGAGCTCATAGACATTAACGGCTGCGGGTTCGACGGGGGGAACGCAAAGGGGAAGAGAGAAACCGATGGAAAAGATGAAAAAGCAGAGAAAATAACACACGAGACGAGCCACTGCCGGATGAAAGGATGGCGGGATCGAGGGTTTTAGGTTGATGGAGGAGAAGAGTTAAAAAGAAGTTAGTGGACTGTCTTTGATGGGTGCCAGGACCTTAAATGACCTTCTCTCTTGAGACGGTACATTTTATTGTAAACATGTGGAGACTAAAACGCAACACAAAACCTGCAAAGATTCGCTTTTATGTAGATATTTTAGTTTTCCATGAAATGAGTGACATTTAATACCTGTCATAACCTGGCCCTCAAATTACACTAATCTAGCTGGAGCCTTAAAAATGCTTCTTGTACTGTAATCTGAGCGTAAAAGAGAGACGTTCACAAAGTTTTAAGAGAGAGCAGACGAAGAAAGAAGCTGTTTTTTTTCTTCCCAGTAGCTCCAAAATCACAGTGTGTTCTGAGCGGATATAATTCAGTGTTATTGGCTGATTGGACCACAGACTGAGAGAGGGAACATTGGCCTGGAGGAAACCAGAAAGCATCTGCACTGAGGTTCAGCAAGGAGTTTTAGGCTTGCCACTTAAAAACTGGAATACAAGTTGCTTTGTTGAGTGGTATTTAAAATATCTTGAAGAGACTTTTGTACTATTTTGGGACACTCTCCAAACTCTCTCTCTGACCTGAAGTGATGGCGCCTAAGTTCCCTGCGCCGCTCGTACAGCTCTGCAGCAGACCCTCAGTGACAGCAGACAGCCAGCTAAAACTTATTTAGAGTCTGGAGTTCCCCAAAAGTGTCCCACTGACTCATACCGTGTACATGGTGGCCTATTCATGCTGCTGAAAATAAAGAGCCTTGAAGAGGGTGGCAAAATAGCATTCATTCTGGATCTTAATATGTCCTGTCCAGACAGGTAAACTTCGACAAAAAGGAATCCAGAGTATTAAGTGCTGCTCCAGGGGTGATGAGCTGATGTGCTTGTTGATATCAGGTATCATTCGACAGGCAGTAATAAATAGCAATAGCATATAAATACAGTGTTCTTTACTCAGAATGAAAATTCCTGACAATTTGTGAAGAGATTTAGCAGTAGCTTAGCAGCAAAGGAAACACGGCCCAGTGCTCCCCGGCCTTTTTTCTTTCCACAGAAGGGGCACAGATAAAGGGCCAGAAGTAGAACAGAGCGGGCGCAAACATCTTTAAAGGGAGTGCCACTTGACTGACCACTTCCTTCTAGCTTAATTCTCCATTCTGTCATTGAAAAGCTATTTTTATAAGAGGCCACGGGAAGTCTGGGAGTTGACGAACTACGCGCATACAGTACACACGGGGCTGAGAAAGCGCAATGGCGACGACCTGCGAATGACAAAGACCGAGCACAGTGGACTACTGTGATAACTCACTCTTTCACACAGAGGTATAGATGAGGGATAGGGCCTCTAACGTTAAGTATTAGAGGTGACAATGATGGAAGAGGCCTATTATGGTGTTTATTATTTGTTTTATGCATGCTTTCAATCCCTCCTCTCACCACGAAATGATAGTCGTCTCTGATGGCCAGGGGAATTCCTGGTAGAGTGATTTTTGAGACTAAAGGACTGAATCACATTGCCAGGGATTTCCAATGGCTGACATGAAGAAAGCGACCTCTTTCTCTGAAACACAGACTTATTTGCTAACTCACACACAGTCACACCCATGTGTTCTAATTTGCATACGCAAACACACCCGTCTAGCTCTCTGTCACGAACAGATGCCCGTACGACCTGCTGGCCGTGCGGCAGCAGGACTTAACCCACATGTGAGCAGTGAGTGTCTGCCATGTTCACAGTGGTTAAGTTCTGCCGCCACAGGGCTGCAGCCCGCAGGGGGGGAGTAAAGGTCAGGGAGGGGCCGGACTGCATCAAACCACCGCTCCTCACATCAGCACCAGACTTCAGACGAACTGAAAATGTGAAACTCGCTTTGATAAAAAAAACGTGTGTCTTTATCTACGTGAGTGTCAATGAAAAGACTGCAACCTTCCTGAAATCAATACATGAAATAAACGCAAATTTCTGCAATGCTTCATTTCATTAGTTTGAGGTTTGATTGGCACTTTGCTAAGAAGCTCATCTTGTTGCACCCTCTTCTTCGACAATGGTTTAATGGCTGCTGACTAGCTCTTTACCTTGATGTGGACAACTCCTAATTTTCGAATAACAGCAGTGGACAAAAGCCAACATGAATTTCCATTTTTTTGCAGATTTTCTGGAAATTTGGGCTAAATTTGGGCTAAATTTAGATAAAAACTTGACTATATAGTGTAGCTCAACTCCAGTTTACAGGTGAAAATGTTGTATCCAAACAAACTTCCTCTTTCAAATCAGTCTGTTCATATAGAGGCAAAAACATGGTGCTTCTCATTCGCTTAATTTGACTCTTAGACTCTCTTTGTGTGGGCCCACCATAGTCAGACTCACACCAAATCACCTCCGCTGTGAAAACGAATGAAAAAGTCGACGACATGCGTGGACGAGTACGTGTGCGTTTCACGCACGGCCCACTATTGTGTTGTGAAAGCGTAAGAATGATGCACTGTGGTCAAAAGGGCTGTGCTGGGGAGCAGTTATCACTGTCCATAAGCTTCTGGTAAAGACTGGTAATCGGTGTAATTAGCTGAAATTGTGCAGCTTCAGTGTGTCAATGTCTGCTAAATGTCAGCTGTCTCATTAGCGTCGAAGACTGCTCCTGTTCCTGTAGGGCGAGCAACATCTCCTCTCATGTCGTCATTTGTATTGCCGGCTGCCAGGGTCTTTCATTGTGTGTGTGTGTGTGTGTGTGTGTGTGTGTGTGTGTGTGTGTGTGCGTGTGTGTGTGCGTGTGCGTGTGCGTGTAACTTTGTGTGAGTTCATTTTTCATTCATGCTCCACCTGTTGATTTCTGCTTGAGCGTCAGTGTCTGTTTGTCTGTCTTTTCTGTATATGTGTGTGAGTATAGTCACCTCTGTCTCCCCCCCTCCTCCTCCCCTCCTCCCCTGCTGGGTTGGTCTCCTGTGCCTGCTGTGCTGATAATCAGTGTGTGACGTTGGCTGGCTCAGTTCAGCAGGAACAGGAGACTGGTCTCCATTCCACGTCTACACACACACACACACACACACACACACACACACACACACAGAGCACACTTTAATCCCACCATAAGCCTGTAGCATGTGATATTGCTTTACAGTCTGGATGTGTTTGTGGATTTTTAAACAAATGTATTTTTGAAATATTTGAAAACATAATTTTAGTTTCTGTTGAAGTCATTTGTCTCACTGAATTCCTAGTTGCAACAGATTTTCCTCAGCAGATGTACACACTTGCGTTCTGTAATGAAACACTTTACTTGGATTTATGCCTGATCTCTTATTGCATTTAAAGACCATTACAATCTTCAATTTTCATGAAACCATATGAGTTACTTTAATCAAAAATCCATGTGAAAGTGATGTTGAAATGCTTGTAATAAAATAAGTCTTGATAAGGTCTGCTTCAACATTTATTTTTGTATGTGTATGTATTTTTGCGTGTCATTTCTGTTTGTCTCTTGTTGGTACCATAATTGTAAGAAAAACTAAATGCAAGAGGAACAAAGCTACTGTTTCTTCATATGTTCCTTTGCTTTTCAAACCAAAATGTGTCAAATAAATATGATGGCTGGTTGATATGGTGTGCAGTTCGATTCAAATTAAACTTATTTGAAAAAAGCAGTATACTCTTTGTGTCTTGTATTTTTTCAAACATATATCTTACATCACAAACACAATATCTAAAAAACAATAATTTCCACCCTGTAGCTTTCTCAAATGCTGGTTTTCATTCCAGACAAAAACCAGCACATTTCACTGACAAACGGTTCCTCCTCTCAGCTCGTGTTCATAACTTGATTTATGTCTGACTGGAACATAAGTCTGAATGCTCTCATGGCACCTGGACGCCCATTCCTGACCTACATTTTATGGTTGCTTTAGTTTGGTCACAGTACAATTATGCAACATTAACTTTTTACCTCTTATGAACTCTGCACAGTCAGGGGCTTTCACCACACATTTGCATAGTTGAAAATCTTTGAGAGATGACAACAGATGAATAGAAAAACAAGAAAACCGACAGACAATAATCAGGTTTCATGTTACCAACGCACACTTATTCTTGTGAAAAAAATAAAAAAAACCTCTTCAGTGCATATTACAAAAATAACTTTGAAAATACAAATCTATCTACAAAATTGCTTCAATTCAACATTAAAGGTCAAATGAAGAATGTAAAATTGATTTCAAATCAATGTTTGCCTCATTATTGATATTGTGCATTTATATTTGAATGCACCGGAGCTACGAGTGTTCAAGTGTCCATGTTGTCGTCACGCTTTCCTCATTCATGGAAATCTCTATCTTGTAATGTCAGGATATGTTAAGACATATTTACATAATTACAAATACTGAAAACCCATCAATCATTTCCTTTAAAGAGAACCTATAAGATATGTGAAAACGTTTCTATCGTTCCTTCATCTGTTCTGACTTTAGTTTCATCTTTGCAACTGTTTACACTTTGTGTATTACACTCTGGAGTTCAGTATAGATTTTAGTTCATTTTTGTAGAGGAGTTTTATATTGCTCTTACATGAATATAATCTCAGCTATAAGTCTGACTTCTCATTTTGTCAATTTAACAAAGTGTAAATCTGCCAGTTTACAAATGTGCAATGTTGAAAAACTGTTTCATACAGAGTAAAAACAGCAGAAAAATGATACTATATACTATAAACTATATATTAACATGTAAACTGACTCAGTTTTGTGTCTTGTTTATTGAAAGTCTGTGCCTGCAAATCATTGACAATGTGAATAATTGAGTTTAAAAAGAATGTCTTTATGATTACAGACATAAATTAGAGTGGAGTAGTGTATAAGAGACGGACTCCACAAGGTTTACTAAGTGTCTACGTGTCAGAAAGGTGATGGGAAAACCGTCACCGTACGATCCTCTTTGTTTACCGGTCACCGTGGTGAACCGGCGATAATGCGTTGTGGTTAAACTACGATTAGGCCGTAGACAGATTTGATGAGTAAGCAGCACATCCGGATGTTTGTCCCCATGACGGGTGGTTGCTAGAGCAACAGTGGCACGGCCGTCATCAGCCTCAGCCAGCTGCGTCAGAGGAGGAGACGGCGGTTCAACTGGCGACTTCCTGTTTCTGAGAAAAGGAGCGCGAGGATAAAAAGTCACCCGCCCTCTATCGCTTTATCTTCCATTTATCAAAGTCTTTCCTCGCCTTCTATACATTTATTGCTCTATTGTTGTCCCTGTATACGTCTGGATGTTTGTCTTTCTCTCTCCCTCGTACCCACCCACGCGCTCCCTCACCTGCCGCTCACCTCGGCTGGTTGACCAATAGGCTTCCGAGGACAGAGTTTCTAAGGCAACATAACAGGTAAACAGAGGTGGAGATAAGGAGGCAGAACGATGCACAAGCACAAGGCCATACGTTTTGGTTTCAGAAGTACACATATTTTTTTTTAAATAAAGCATTTATGGGCAATTTATAGATTGTATTTATTATATAATTGTTGCACTAACTTAAAAAAATGTTCTTTTATGTTTTTATAAAAACTATTTGACCACTGAATGCACATGTCCTGTTACTGGACAGTTAATTCATTGTTCGATGAAGTGTGCCGTTTGTCTTCAGTCTGTTAATTGTTTATGTTTTGTGAAATTTCTTAAGAAGTTTGTTTGATCTTTTGTGCTTTTTTTCGTCTGTTTGCTCTTTTATGTGAAACTTTTCATGTCAATGGGAATATTCCTGGAAAAATAATGGTTAAATATTATTTTTTTTAAATGCCTGATAAAAGTCAATAATCACTGCGGTTTACTGTTGACCAATGTTGAATTCAAGCGTATTTTTAAGAGAATATTAACCACAGATTACATTTATTTTTACCCGAAAAGCGCTGATTACGCTACTTTTTCTGCACACAGCCCCAACAAACTTGACAGTGTCTTAACTCTCTTGTTCGCTCATTCACTATAATCACACAATAGTTTACTCAATACTAAGCAGTAAATTCAGGTTTCATCAGTACTGATGGAAATACATTTTCTGTAAAATGAGAAGCATTGCATTGTGGGGTTGACAGCAGAAAGTCCATGCCATGAACACAATTCTTTTTTGTTCCTTTGAGAATTTTTTGAGGGCACCATATAGCGCATACATTTACATACTCAAACACACTGACTCTCAAGTAAAGTGGTGGGCAGAAAATGCTGTGTACTTTATAGTAAATGGGGAGTGATTCACCAATAAGATGGCGCAGCCTGAGAGGCAAAAGCCAGGGCATACAAGTCTGCACTCTGCATAAGGAAATAACTGAATAAAACCAATACTTTTATCAGCACTTCTTCTGTTATCTGGAATATGGTGACTGAACATTATGACTTCAAAGGAAAAAGAAACAATAAACCTGGGTGGAAATGATGGTCTTGCATAAATTGATAGATATGCAAATGTGCACAAATCTATCCACTGTGTATTTCCTTTCTAGTCCCTCCACAACCACACAGATCCACCCCACCCTGCAGCTGTGCAGCAGGTCAGCTCCCCCTCTGGCTTCTTCTTACTCCCTCCCTCCCTCCCTCCCTATCTCTAGCCATTAAAAAAAAAAAAAAAAAAAAGCTGCCAATCTGGCTGAGAGAAGACATAATTGCCATTATAACTGCGGTGGCCCTGCACATCACACAGTGTACTGATTGTTCTGCAGAGGAGGAGGGGGCTAACACTGTCTGCTCTGTGCAGACACCACACAATATTATTATAGCGTGACTACAGCTCATCCACACACACACACACACACACACACACACACACACACACACACACACACACACACACACACACACACACACACACACACACACACACACACACACACACACACACACACACACACACTTACTTTTCAGCCCTCTCAGTATCTGTGTAATCTTTCCATTTAGCACAAAGCAAACATAAGTCTCTATAGTGCTGGGAATCCATACATCATTGCCTTTTTAAAGAAATCTGTCAAGCCCTGAGTCAACACAGTGCCACCGCCAATAGGAAATGTTAGACGGACTGAATGGAAAAGCCGTTTGTACCAAGACAGAAACGCCCAAATCGTGTGTGTGTGTGTGTGTGTGTGTGTGTGTGTGTGTGTGTGTGTGTGTGTGTGAGACACATGGGGCTGAGGTTTTGGGAAAGTTGACCTTATCCCAGTTCCAGTTCCAATTCCACTTCTCCGTTTCCAAAAATGAAAAGGTCACCATTCCCACAAAAAAAAAAAAAAGACAGTGACGCTTTTAACAACTTCATGAAAAATGTGAATATATTACAAACACATTTCACACAAAAACTACCAACATTTCCATTGCAAATCCTGCAAAAAAATAACTGTGTTGAAACTGTAACAGTGACTGTGTGTAACGGATATGGGAGCAGCGATTAGCCAGAGGAAATATCCACTCCCACAATAGCTGCCTGATGTATTGTGATGGGAAATGGCTTCATCGTTATACTACATTATGCATTTTCATTCTGCTGAAGAAAGCAGAGAGGGAAGAGGAGCTGAGAGTCACTGACGGCACACGCAGCAGTTGTGATGCTCTTACTCTTCTAATAGTTTGCCGCCTCACATGCAACTAAAAACACCGCCTTTAATAAACATGAGCTAATACACATGTAGTTGAATTTACTCACTTCCCAGGTCACCAAAAACTGAACATTATAAACTTTGTAAAAGGATTTATGGCGGAGACAAGCGTAACAAACTGCAACACTTTCTGCAGCTTGCATCCTCCAAATGCAACTGAGGAGCTGCGAACTTCATTAGATACTCAAAATATAATATTTCATGATAGATGATCATTTATGTCTTGTGTGCTCTGTGATGCGTTTCTTTAAATGTCCTTTTATACGACAGAGATCACAAACACAGTCATGTGAAATGAATAGTCACATGCTGGACCCCTTGTGGCTCTCTCACACAGACCTCCTGCACAAAAGACCGTCTGTAATAGGGAGACATTATTAATTTATGATTTATTAAGATATTCAGACAGCTTCCATCCTGTGAGAATATGACAAAAAAAAACTGGGAAGGAATATACAAGTGATGTGATGGTGTGCCATGCCCCAGCTCATCTGAAATAAATCACAGCTTTTAAATAAAATTGCTTGAGGAGTGTATTACTATTCTCTCTCTCACACTTACTCACTCACACACACACACACACACACACACACACACGGCTAAACGTGATACATTCTAGTCTCTTTGGTACATGCAACAGCATGCTACTATCTCAGCTATCTGTATAGAGAGACAAATAAATATTATTATGGAAAGCGCTGCGACAGGGAACCCTCACCACTTGCCCAAATCTTAATCACATATTTTCAACAGAACTGTTTAGAAGGTCTAACTTATATATATTTGCTATCAGTCCAACGAGGGAAGAGACAGAGGAGCAAAGCTGACAGAGCAGTTAATCTGTCTTCTCGCCGGCAGTCAGCTTGTCGGCGTGGAGAGCGAAGGTCTGGGCCACAATCAGAGGGAAGACTAAAGAGGCTTCTGCATACACCTGGGAACAAAGAGCGGAGCAGTTCTCTGTCACGTTACGTTTGTGGTGTGTTACACACTTGTTACACTAAACCGATTCCAGTCCCGGCTTTCCACATTTCCGTTTTGGTGCTTTGACGTCACGCTAAGCACTTGGATCAAACACTGTGCAAACACTGCCACCTTGAGGCCAAACGTGTTAGAAACATCCTTCTTCTTCTTCTTCTTCCCTGCTTCAAGGGTCCATCCAGCAAACTATTGCTCAGTTTATTTGTCTGGTAATCACTTCTGATGCGCTAGAACATGATTTCCAACCCCATAAAATGTATTCAAATAAAAGCCGTTTCTCTGCTGTAGGTTTGTATCTGAATGGAGGTAAAAGCCACTCGTCATAGATAGTCATCATAGACGCTGTGCCTATTTGTAAAGTGTGATATATGACCAGTTACTGACACATTTCTGGATTAAATCTGTTGTTTAGTAGAGTACGTTTTCAAATCAGTCACACTGGCATAATACTGTCAAGCGTCACTGTATGTTTGATGAGATAAGATGCGATTTTTCAACTAAAACATCAACAGTAAGTGTTTGTTGTCAGTCTGTTTAGGAGCAAATATAAATCTGAAAACAGTTTAGTTGCAGTATCAAGGTGCAAATAGGAAATATATTAAATTAAGTGGAGCAGAAGAAGAGAAGACGTCTCAAAATATGATATAAAATTGTAATAAATGGAACATTATGTTGGTCTGACGACGGCTAATACTCATGTTGTAAATATCGGTACCTTCACAGGTTTGGCATCCATTTTAATCTTGCCCCAGGATACGGCCTCGTCAGGTCTGGCCCCAGAGTCAGAGCCATCAAACTCCTGACCCGTGTTCACAAAAACCGCATGGTCGGCTCCGTTCCTCTGCAGGGAGACAGAGGAGAGCCAGTGGGTGAGGAGGGGGAACTGGTTTTGAGGAGGTTTGCTTTGCTTTGCTGCCTCATATATTTTGACAGTAGACAACAATATTTTTCTCAACTTTATCATAGTTTGGCACAATTTCACACAAAATGACCACGTATTCAGATACTTTAGCTGAGTAAAAGTAGCAATACTGCTATAAAAGTTAAAGTCCTGCATTGAAAAAGTCACTTAAAAATGGGGTTATATTATCAAAGTAAAAGTTCTCATTAAAAACAAACCTAGTTGGTTATTGTTGGACGAGGAACTCACTTTAACTTTTTTTTCTAACAATGAAACTTATTGTAAAAGCTCATGATATTATTTGCATGTGAAATGTGGAAAGTATTCATAATTATTATTATTATTTATTAAAAATAGGAAATACTACAGTATTTCCATCTGAATTGTAGTGGAATGGAAGTATGAAGGAGCATTAAATGGAAATACTAAAATAAAGTTGCTGAGAGCAAACTCAATGTCTTTGCAGAATGCTATATAAAGCTGATGTCACGATGAGAAAGTCAAAAATAGAGATCTGGTAGTTACCATAAGGTTAGCGTTGCATATGTGGTGTTTGACCAGCCCGGCTCCCAGGATGATCATCCCCGTCCTTTTGGCAAACACCGCCTGGCTGTTAATCCTGCGAATATCTGAAATAAAAAGTCCACATTCATGAAATGACCGACGGCCATCACTGAGACAGATGTGGTGATCCACTGAGACAGATGTGGTGATCCACTGAGACAGATGTGATGATCCTGTTCTGTAGCCGCGATGTTGCTTTTACCTTCCACTATGTCCAACACCAGGCCCGGGTTCTTATAAGAGTGGAAGTAGAGCATGTCACCCAGAGAGCCGTCCGTCAGAGCAGGACTGAACACTGGAATGTTATTCTGAAACAGATAATAATAATAATAATAATAATAATAATAATAATAACACAGCACATTGATGACTGACGTATAGACAAAAACACACTGTACGTACAAACTAAGCAGAGTCCAATTAACAATTGAATTTTGTGTCATGACTTTTGGGGTCCCTTATGATAAAACACATTACCAATGTGAACCAATGTGAACCAGGACTCACCTTGTAGGCCCAGTAGTAGACAGAGTCAGGATTATTGATCTCCTTGCCGAGCCGATGGATCATTTTGGAGGGAGTCCAACGGGTGCCCTGAAATAAGAAAAGTCAAATATTACATGATGTAGACAATATTATAAAAGTAGGGTTTGCAACATCCTGACTGCACAACTTTGTGGAACACATGTTTGATGTGAGGACGTCAGACAAACAATAAGCAATGCTCCTAATGCTCAGGATGGGTTACATGCAAATTTAATCATGTAAGCAATTAGTTGACAAAACCGTACACGTGTTAGACGTCTAAGAACTTCTTTGGTCGAGGACGGCCCTACTCACACGAGAGACTCACCTCTGTCTTCTGCTCCAACAACATCTGGTCCAGGATGGGCATCAGCCAGTCTTCAAACTTACAGTAGTTGTCATTGGGCACCAACAGATTCCCGATCCTACATCCAGCCAGGACACAGAGGAGGAGGGAGAGAGGAAGGGGATCAACAATTGGACGTAAATAAACAAGTTAGGGAATCTGACACATAAGCTGGGACTTCTAAAGAGGAGTACCTGGCTGACAAAACCCTGCAAAAGCAAGCTGGCTTGCATACCGCAAAAAGCGCGACTGGATGCAGTCGGACATCCGGGTATTTTTCTGGCATACTAAATAGTACGGTAGTATGGGTGTGTTTACATCAATCGCGATTGGTGCTCAAACACAGTCACAGTTGATGGACGTTTTCCTGATATCAAATCTTCATTGTTAGGATAACAGCCACAGTATCGGACCAGAGAATTCACTATGTTTCTGTTTACATTGCTCCTGATGCAAATTCAAATAATGCAGGATTGACCACTGTTTTTGTTTCCTTATGTCGTGTTTTTCTTGGGTTTCATCAATGGACTACAACCCATGTTACAAAATGACAATACCCTTGAACAGCATCACTCCGAGGATGTGATTGAATCAGTAGCTGCCAACCTGTTGATGCCCCTCATGCGGAGCTCCTTGCCAGGCAGGCTGAATTCTCCCAAGTATGTGTGAGCCAGACACTTGATGAAATCCTCCTCTATGCCTCCAGCTGTGGTCACAACCACGTCCACCTAGGACAGAGTGACAAGACAGATTCGGATACACTGGCCTCCCCGTTGAAGCGGTCGATTGTTTTTAGACGTTACCGGCGATGTAACTATATTCACTTTATACATTTGTACCATTTTGTGCTCCACCAGGTAGCGGATGCTCTCTCTGACTCCGGAGCTAATGAGGTTTGAGGTGTAACCCAAGAAGATGGTGCAGCCCGACTGGCTGCGGTGTTCATCCGACTCTTTACCCTCAGTCCCTTCACCCTCCTCCACCGGCTCAAGACGCTTCTCTATCTGTGGGCGTGGAGGCATTAGACAACAATGGTCAACACTATAAATGATCAGTCAGACTGATCACGGGCTACTGAATATGTGTCATTTATACTGTATCATCAGGGTCTACAACATATACTATACATACAGATCGATTTTGTTTCATGGGCCCAGGTTTTAAGATATTCATCTCTGAGATGTTCTGCCTCCATCCCCCAAACAATCAAGGTGAATTTTTTGTGAGATAACCTTTTGCTACCCAGCAATTCCTCTTACCATGAGGTTGATCTCCTCAATGGCCAAACCCAAGCTGCTGGCCTGGAAGCCCGTGGTGATGTAGGACTTCAGCACTGCCTGGAGATCAACCCCCTGGTTGAAGTCGTAGCCTTTGATCTTCGGCATGTCCTCTGGGAGGTCGCAGCTTGGCTTCAGGACGGCCTCCAAGGCAACAGACGGCACACGGTCTGCCATCTTTACTGCAAAAAGTAAAAAAATAATCATGTTAGTGATGCGCTTATCATCATGAACTGAGCCCCGGTTGAGCTTCCAAGCTGCTGAGCGACATGGATCAGATGTATGAACAGCTGGAAAAAGGACATTATAAATAAAACTTATTAATATCTTATAAACACAACATCATTAAAGATTTTCACAACACATTTCTAAGTACAGCTCTCTGGGTGAGGAGCTTTAGCCAATGGTACTCATCAATAAAGGATTTAGAGAAAGCATTCAGTGTGTTAATGGGTCAAACTAAATCCAGTTTAAGGCTTATGTTTCTGCCTTAAGAAAAGTATTCACTTCAAGTGTTCTTTGTGCAATAGATTTTGCTTGAAATTAATAACAGACATTAACCAACAATGGCCAAGTGGAAACACATTATCCGATTATTTTTTGGGGCATATTTATCAAAAACTGAAATCCTCATTGAACCCTTCATTCAGGCTATGTGCTATGGTGTTAGCTAGCAGACAAGCTAACTGTGAGCTGGTTTTGTCGTATCAGCTGATTTCAGTCGTGAATTAAAACATTTATTGAGATGAAAAATAATACTTATTCTTGAAGGGACGTCTGTTGATGATGAGGATGGCTGTGTAGCAGTCGGCTGTCACCGGTCTCAACGAGGACGGCAACTTGCATTACTGTAAACAACGCATGGCTCGTCTCCGCCTGCGAAACACAAGTTCTCACTACGGAAAGTGCGAAGGGACAAACACGACCAACCGGTATTTCTGTGCACATGGAGTCAATCCTACACACATACATTAGTTTTTAATTATACTCATAAACAGTTTGTCTTATCTTAAATAATTGTATGTATTTAATTTAGTTGATTCTTAAACATTTAAATTAGCATTTGTTAATCAGGGAAATAAGTACTTAAATTGTACCGTTTAACTTGAATAAAACCTTTTATCAAAGTGTGAATAAAGCTATTGACTTACTCAAGTTAATGTGCTTCTATTAAAATATATATGACTTAGTTTGTACTATTTATATGGAATAGATTATTGTACTTACCATATCAATTATATAGTATACAAAATGACTTATTGTGAGGAATGGTTTCAGTCACACCTTTACTTTATTGTACGCGGCTTTATTGAGCTGGACAAAGATGGTCTAAAATAAATGAGTCTCGATAAAGCTGACTGTTTTAACTTTAACAGTGCATTTTACAAGCTCATTCTGTGTTCGGCAGGTACAATGTCACTCTACAAAGTAACTATGAAATATTCAAGTAAATTACAATATTTCCAGCAGCAACAATGGAAACACATTTAACCAAATAAATAAAGATTCCAAATAACGTTTCTTTTTCCAATCAACGCTTGAAATGATGAAGGCCCAACTTTCAATTATTGCATAAGCGTCTTTGTTTGTCAGCTGCACCTTTTGTAAATAGCAAGCGCACGTTGTGGCCTAAAGGCAGAAAGCACACCTGAAGCATACAGCGTAATGCCTCAGCCAATACTCTTTTCATCAGTGGTGGCTGTGTGAAGTAATGTGTGATGTTTGTGACATTTCCAACACTGTGCTGTATGACCTTTTATATCACAGAGCCTTTGAACTGCCCCCGACAGTGAATAAAAACAGAGGTGAAAGCAAAGGCAGGTGCCTCTCAGACTCCTGCACAAACGCGTGCTGACTCTCTGGGATTTGGGTAAATAACTGCTGCTCCAAATCATTTTCCTGTTTCTCCTTTTTGGTTTTGATGGATATTGAGTCCAGACAGCAGGGTTTTTTGTTGAGTCTTCATACTGAAGGCAATGTCAGGAAAGATGTGCAGCAGCAACAGTGTTATTCAGGCTCAAAAACTGGTGGATCAACTTCGGGTGGAGGCGAGCACGGAGAGAATAAAGGTATGTAAGAATATGATTAATCTGTTGACTGCTTGCATGCTACAGCTTCACCAGATACCTGAACAGCACAACATATCAGTTGTTTGAAAATGTCCACAGTTCCTAAAATACAGTGTACTGACACTCTGTATTAACATCCACTGTCAAATAGTGGTTTACATGATTCTATCATCAATGCAGTGTCGTAAATCCTGTGAAATGCCACCCAGTCCACCTTTGTCCCGGCAGATCTCCCTGACCGCAGCAGACTTGGTCCGGTACTGTCAGGAGCACAGGCGCCAGGACCCTCTGCTCACCGGCATCGCTGCCTCGTCCAATCCTTTCAAAGATAAGAAGAGCTGTGTGCTGCTCTGACAGGCCTGAGAGGAGCCGAGCACACGGACCACAGATTCTCTCCTGTCAAACGTGGACAAAATAAACCTTCTAGAGCGGCAATTCATCGTCTGCCTACCACTGAGATAGTGCCAACAATCACACTTTTTTTTTTTTTTTTTTACATCTACTTTCCTTAATGCATCTAATTTAAAGACAGCTCCAGGCATAGGTGATGAAGAAATGAATAATTGTTTTACATTATAAAATCTCTTTTGTCCCTCAAAAGGTTTGATTTCAACCTTCCAATAGTAAGACATTACATGAGTAACTTGACTCAGGACTCAAGTAAACAATTTGAAATATTAATAGCAGCTTTGTCCAAACATTGAGCTGTTTAATCATAACTCCCTCAGGGTAATGAACACATCCAGCCAATAAATCGGACACATTTCCAGGCTATTCAGTTAGCTTTTCTGTGGAAGAAGGCTTTTAATGCGTTTTAATATATGCATCTGTCAAGTATTGGGCATCATAGTTAAATTCATCCAAGCAATTAAATAGTAAACAAACGCAAACTCTCACACACACACACACACCATACGTACCTACAAAAAAGATTGATTAGCACTGAGGAGTGTTCAAACAAACAGGTTTACAGATACAGTCGGTGTGCCACAGAGGGTTTACACACAAGTATTACACAGGAAGGAAGTAATGCTTTTGGTACAATGTCAGTTGCTGTAATGGGGGTCAGTGAATTTGCGAGTATGTAAATACTATAAACTAGTTTCCACACTGTTTTAACAATTAAAAGGGGAAAGACAAACACAGTGTCTCTTGACATGAGACAAACATAACCAGTAAACATATTTTCTGTGTTCAATGATGTGTTTTTTTATGTTTGTAGAGGAACATCGATCCAAGATACAAGTATTAAAAAACAAAGGCTTGAGGGCTTTTTGCTGAACCAACACAAGTGACCTGAATCTTCCCAACCTTACCTCTACCATGACATGTTTGCATCACAACTTAATGAAACTGGTAATGGATATTTAAAACAGCATTTGTGTTTGTTAGTGCAGCGAATAAAAGCATTTGTTTGGCCATATGTACCACAAAGGACTCGAGTGTCTTCATTTCCAGCACAGTTCATTTGATACGTTGATACAGCCAGACAAGGCATGAGAGACGGTTCTTTTTTTTTTGTGTTATGTACTTGTATATTCCAAAATGCTTCAGGTTTCTTGGGTCTTTCATTTTCTGGGCCTCCAGATATTCACGTTCACATCCCCTGGTGCTACAGCAAGGACTCCAGCCTCCACACTCAGCTGACCGTTGAACACAGACAGGCGGAGTAGAGCGGAGACACAGGGAGAAAAAACAGAAATGAGAGTGAGCCTGTATAAGGGTTCATTAACATAGAACAAAAACAGTTATAATATCATCTTTAAATATGCAAACAGATTGACATTGTAATTATCTATACATGATGGTACAAAGCACTGACCCCATTAACTCCAGCTTGGTGACGCAGTGTGCATAATGTCCTGGGAGGAGCACAAGGGATATGTACCTGCAATACAGACAATAAATCACAACTTAAGAAAACTGTGGCAGAGTTAGTTTAACAAGCAAAGTAAAAAAAAAAGAAGGACCGTCGTCCTACCTTGAGGGTACGATCAGACGAACAGGTGTAGAGGCTTCCAGAGGACCTGTGGATGCCGGTGACCAGAGCTGTGTGTCCCACATCGAACTGGGACAGAGGCTTCAAGGTCCCCGCCTGCATGGAGAAGGAGTGCAGCATGCCGCTGTTGTCTCCCGCCCAAACTTCACGGCCACTGTAGCTCATGGACAGCAGGTAGGAGCTCAGCTAGAAACGGAGGAAGGTGTTGGCTGGAGTTAGTCTGGGTATCAGGTGCATCTGAGCACGAACGCACACAAATGTACATGCGTGTCCGTGTGTGTTTGTGTTTACCCGGATTTTCTTCAAGCCCTTGCCGGCCCTCCGGTCGTAGACCACCACAGAGCAGTCTTTACTCCCAGAGATGATGTACTTGTCGTCTGCAGCTAGGCACATTACGGCGTTACCGTGAAGACGGAGGCTTTTCACCAGCGGTTCAGCAGCTGTAGACGAATGATGTCATGAATACCCTTTAGAAAGTGATTTGTCTTCCAAATTTGGTCTTCCAAAACTGCTATCAAAATTAATGTTAGAAGTGTGTCCAAATATGGATTTAAGAGCGATGTCGTGTGTCAAAACTAATGACCTTTCTTTGAGATGTAAACTATGTTCTAATCCCCCTCACCTCTGGTGTCATACATGCTGATCCTCTTGTCAAATGTGCCGACCAGCAACACATCCGTCTGAAAGCACAAGCAGTGGACAGCAGCCCCAGACTTGATCAGGCCTCTCTCCGCCCCGCCGGCCTGGAGGTCCCACAGCCTCACCGTGCTGTCGAAGCCACCCGAAGCCAACAGAGGTCCCTGAGATGCCAGGCACCAGACCCAGCCCCGGTGAGTGCTGAAGTCCCCCCGTCCTCCCAACGTGTGCAGCAGTGTGCCACCGGAGCTCATCTGTAGATCCCACAGTTTGACGTTCCAATCTCTGGAGCCTGTGGCACAAACCGCCCCCTCTCCCCCCACAAGGAGGACCGAGTTGACCGGGGCAATGTGGTCTGAAGGAAGGGTGATGCACTCCAGCGCTGGGGGTGGGCTAGGACTTCTGAGGGGTTGGGGTTGCTCCGTCTCTACTCGTCTTCCATTGCCCAGATTCATGAAGTTTGCCAAGTCCTCTTGGCGATTTAGAGCACCATCTTGCTCCTCATTAGCCCCAAACACCATCATATGGTCCCTTTCTTCTTCCATAAGGGCTGCTGCATCATCCTCCAGTCTTTCTCCCAACTCCTCTCTTAATCTTGCCAGTTGGTCCCCACCTACTATGGGCGGCATTTCATCATCCTCACCTTCCATCGCCACCTCCATTCCTTCATCAGCACCATACGCGACCTCCTGCGCTTCCACTCCCACCCCTTCTACTGCATCCTCTCTCCCATCTTCCTGTCCTTCTGCAACGGGCTCCCCATCCTGCAGTCCCACTTGTTCCCTTGCCTCCTCCTCATCCTCTTTAGTCTGTCCTGCCACAAGTTGCGCTTGGCCTGTCCAGCCGGTTATCAGCTGCTCCATCTCCAGGCAGGCAGACGGCCAGTCAAAGTCCTCCCTCGGCCCCACTGGGAAGCCAGCTCGTGATCCTATCAGTCTGTGTGCCCGGAGCTGCCAGGCGGTGTTGTCCTTACCCACATTACCCAATGCATGGCAGACCTAAAAAGAAGAGGAAGTTAAGTTAAACATAACTTCTGTATGTTAAAGGCAGTCAAGACAATTTGCCAACAAGACATCTTCAAAAGCAATTTTAGGGAAGTGGCGGGCCCACAAATCTATAACTACGGACCTTTGGAAGCACAGTGATGACACACTGAGCAGGAAGGTGTGAGGCGATGTGGGTCACCATCTCCCACGGTAATGACAACAAGCCACTGGCCTCAGCAGAGGGTGAGGGGCTAATGTCTGCAGATGATGGGAGACCAGCAGGCAGAAGACTGGAAGAAATATATAGATAATGACGTATTAATATGCTTGTGAGACACGATATCAGTTGAGTCTGAAAGACGGTCTTACCCGTGCAGGTCAGGCCCAGAAGCTTCCATAGTGGGAGACTTCCCGGGGTCAGGAGATGGTCCACCCTGGTCCCCGTATGTCCCTGTCTCCTCAGACATCATCACCTCCTCTCCTCTGGCTGTAACGTTATCTGCAACATGTGTCTGTTGACAAAAAAAAAAAAAGAAACAAAAAAAAGAGTAACTTTAACGAGCGTTACAGCTGTGACAGCAGGTTGTAACGTTAGCTTCAAGTAGCTAACGTTCCGTTATTGACAACGAGCCCAGCCGTTGACAATGCTAACCGCTGGTCTCCAAGTCAGTGTAACAAAATGGTGACCACAAAGTTCCCCTGAAGTTATTCATATAAACCAAACGAAGACTCAAATGTCATGTTAACGTATGAATACTTGTATGAACAGGGTTGTGAAGGCGAACAAAGTTCAAAACATTATGATTAACCGTTTCCGGTTCCGGTGTTGTGTGTAACATTAAATACAGTCTCTCGTTGAATACCGTTTGCCCGTCGATAAATGTTTATTTTACTACAGTTAAAGGTTTTACAATGAAACATATGACCCATTTTGACTGAAACTTTTTTGTTGTAAAATGTCTTGCTGTCATTTGAAATTGAACACAAGCTCGCGCTCTCTCTCTCTCTCGCTCTCTCTCTCTCTCACTCGCTCTCTCTCTCTCTCTCTCTCTCTCTCTCTCTCTCTCTTCTCTCTCTCTCTCTCTCTCTCTCTCTCTCTCTCTCGCATCTTCAAACACCCAAAAAGAAAAATGAGAAGCTGTGGATGAAAACATCAGATAACAGAAGATAATTTTTAAGTTGCATTTTTAAGTTGCATTTTTAAGTTGCATTTTTAAGTTGCGATGACAGAATCATTGAGGTTTGCATTTTGCATTTTGATTAAGGATCTATTGGGCCACATATTATTTAACAAATCAAGAAGTGACTAGAAAATCAATTTCATACTAGTTTGTAATACTTAATATTACATACTTTCACAGATGTATTATCTGCTGCACTGATATTGCCCAAGGACGAGGCGGAGTCAAGATACTCCCCTACCTCTCTCTATCCACCACAAAATATAATTTAATAAAACAATAGCATATTATTGTACTGCCCTGGAAGCCTTTTTAATTAAACTATATGTGCACATTCTTCTGAAACAAAATATATGTCCGCAAGTAACACATTTTTGGCTGGGGACAACATCAGAGTCCAAACTGCAACAATACTTACCTGTGCATTGGCAATGCATATGTAGAGTTTGGCTACGTATCCTCACATTAGCACAGAGCTACACTTATCTGGTCTCTTTCATGCAGGTAGTAATGTTACCTGTCAATTTGCTGATAGATTGTCTCTCGTGCATGTTATTCAGTCCATGCACCTTTCACCAAAGAACTTAAAGATTTAGACCTGCTGATGTGGATCTTTATTCAAGGAGTCAGGCAAAGCAGTGTGAACGGGTAGGCAGTTCACAGCGGCTGTAGGCTACATCTTATAGAAGAATGTGAGCGTTTGTGTACCAGCCAACACACATTTCTGCATGTCTGACCATGGTGATGCTCAATACACAAGACCCAGAATAAACTGTAGCATCAAATACAGACTGCAATACCAAACATAGATTTTATTGACAATGCATTAAATCCATTCTTCTAGGTGGCTGCAAGGAAGTTCCAATAGAGGGCATAAATGCTGGCCTTAATAAAGGAGAGATGGAGTAAGAGTACAGTTAATGCATTTAAATCAAATCAACAATAAATGGACTGGCATTGAAGATAACCAATGTGGGCTTAGTCCGCACTATCAGGGAGGTGGGTGCAGAGTTAAGCGTAGAAAGATGAAAGCAACACAAAATATGTGGGAAATATGAATAAACCACCACAACACACAAACCAATATAATCAAATCAAAACTGATCCACAGCCCTCAAGTTGACTTGCTCACAGCAGGCTAAGCTGATTCAACTCACACATAAAGCACACATCAAAGACGGATACTTGACCACATGAACGGCCCAAGAGACCTTCCCGTCCCTTTTTAGAGTACCAAGTTAATACTAGTAGCGTCTTGCTAGCACAGGTACAGTAGCATGTGTTTTAGAGATTGATGTCAGCTGATCAGTGTTAGCTGTTAGTGTCTAATAAAAGCAAAATGGCCCCACAAAAAAGAATCTTTAAACACCCCAATTCTAAAAATAAAAGATAGAGACAATTAAAAAAGTATTGTTGCCTCTGATAAAAAGAAATTGGAGAAGGCATTGATTTCATTCTTTTTTCTCGCCAGCAGCCGTCTCAGCATTAACTGCGAAGGTTTCTGCCAGCAATAAGGGGAAGATAATGGTCGCATCTCCAAACACCTGGAAAGACACAATGACGAGATGTGTATTAAAACGACAAACCAAACACAGGCTTTGTGCACATCTAAGACTTTAACACTAGTAAATCGGACACAACCTATGTATGAGTATCAATACATCCAAACTGTAATAGATACCTTCACAGGTTTGGCATCTGTTCTGATCTTGCCCCAGGTCACGGCTTCATCAGGTCTGGCCCCCGAGTCACAACCATCATACTCCTGAGCCGTGTTCACGTACACCACATAGTCAGCTCCATCCCTCTGGAGGGAGTCAAAGCAGTGTTTGAAAACAGTAAACTGAGCAAGCAGCAAAGGAGAATGTCTGATATTAGCACATATTTTTGTGTGCATGGGGGAGTGTGCAAAAACTGGGTCAAAAATGACTCACCCAGCAATTGGCATTGCATATGTGGTGTTTGGCTAGGCCTCCTCCGAGGGTAATTATCCCTGTGCTGTTGGCAGCCACTGCCAGGTTGTTCAACTTTGAAATATCTGGAATTAAATGCATTGTGTAAGACCAACGAACACCACCAAAACAAATAAAGTAAGCACCAATGAGGGCTGTTTTACCTTCAACTATGTCCACTATCAAGCCGGGGTTTTCCTTTGAGAACATGAAGAGCAGATCTCCGATAGCGCCGTCTGTCAGGGCAGGGCTGAACACCGGGATGTTATTCTGAAACAGACACCAGATCACTGCTTGGACCCACATTGTACAATGATTTGTCCAAAATCTTTGCCTATTGGGTGAGCAAATGAGCTTTTCCCAGATCACTAGCACCAGGAATGACCTTGTAGGCCCAGTAGCAAACAGATTCAGGGTTGTTGATGTCTTTGCCCAGCCGATGGATCACCTTGGATGGAGTCCAGCGAACGCCCTGAAAGAAGTAACATCACAGAAAAAGTATAACTAAAGTGTGAGCGGATCAGGACGGCTCAGCTGACACAATGAATATATTAGCATGATCAACTGCTGATGTAGAGCCTTTGTAATGCAAGAGTGATTCGAAAGGGATATTGATAGAATGGCGAAAAAATTAGGTATCAAAATGAGGTATAATATGACTAATTTTCTGAATTATATTTTGGAATTAACATCGTGCAAATGTAGAACATTTTAGGAAAACTGCTAGACAAATGTTAAAAAAGGAGTCCAAGCACCTGAGTGTTCTGCTCCTCCAGCATCTTCTTCAAGATCGGCAGCATCCATTTGTCAAATTTATTGTAGTTTTCTTCGGGCATCAGAATGTTTCCAATCCTGCAGTGACACAAAGTGACACGCAAATGAAATTAATTCTTCTCAAAACAATGCTGACAGTCTAAAAGAGCAACGTCAACTCCATGTTAAAGGTACTACAAGGAACATTCATTTTGAGTTGATTTTGGCGAACCCTGTGGACAAATGTAGTTATGCATTAGAGGCTCATATAGAGTCATCAGTATTAAATTAAGAGACGGTTTCATAACCCGTTCAAAGTTTGGGAGCATTTTAGCATTCTGGTATAGTTCACTTATTTGAAACCTAACCTTTATTCTATTTTAGTCTCAAGGTATCATCTTCTGATTATATCTGACATGTTCTCTGACCTGTTAAGGCCTTTGTCATACAGATTCTTGCCAGGCATAGAAAAGTCTCCAATGTAAACTGGGCCCAAACACTTGATCAGATCCTCCTCTATACCTCCAGCCGTGGTCACTAAGACGTCCACCTATACAGAGAAAGAAATATATTGCATTAAGGAACAAAGGTAATGTGCTGTAGTACAATACGTGCAAGAGCGTGTATTGCTTTAACATAACATTAAATAATATATTTCTAATGGTTCAATATATTTGAAGAGGGTCGTACCATTTTGTGTTCTGCGAGGTAGCGGATACTCTCCCTGACTCCACAGCTGATGAGATTTGACGTGTAACTGAGGAAGATGGTGCAGCTCCTGAGGCAGGGGCAGGTGGATGGATCTTCAACAATTTCATTCAACGCCTTCACCGGTTGCTGACGCCTCTTTATCTGTGGATGCAGAGCAGAACGCAGATAAAGACGCAAAAAGTTCAGGTTTTTTATTTGCAGAACACAAGCTCAAACTAATCAATTTAGAATGCATGTCTTGAGTTTATTCTACAAAGAAGATAGTGTAGGTACAAAACTCAAATCAGCATTCAGGCTGTCCGATACTTTAGGATCATTAGCACTGAATGCTCTTGATCTAACTCATGAGGACATTGATGGAAGTATGCCATTCATCCATCCATTTTCCTCCACTTATCCGTGGTCGGGTCGCGGTGGCAGCAGGCCAAGCAGGCTGACCCAGACTTTCCTCTACCCCGCAGCATTTTCTTGCTCGTCTGGGGGATCCAGAAGCGTTCCCAGGCCGACTGGGAGATGTAATCCCTCCAGCGTGTTCTGGGTCTTCCCCGGGGTCTCCTACCAGTTGGGCATGCCCAGAAAACCTCCAGTGGGAGGCGCCTAGGAGGCATCCTGATTAGATGCCCGAACGACCTCAGCTGACTCCTTTCGATGCGAAAGAGTCGCGCCACAACTCCAAGTTCCCTCCTGATGTCCGAGCTCCTTACCCTATCACGAAGGCTGAGCCCGGCCACCCTATGGAGGAAACTAATTTCGGCCATGACCTTGTCCTTTCGGTCTCGACCCAGAGTTCGTGACCATAGGTGAGGGTTGGAACGTAGACCGACCGGGTAAATTGACGGTCTTCACCAAGACGGTCCAATGCAGCGCCTGCTTTACTGCTGCAGCCGCACCAATCTGCCTGTCGATCTCCCGCTCCATCTTACCCTCACTCATGAACAAGACCCCGAGATACTTGAACTCCTTCGCTTGCGGTAGGCACTCTGTCCCCAGCTGGAGGGAGCAATGCACCGGTTTTCTGCAGAGCACCTGGCTCTGACTGCTTGGTGCATAAGCACAAACAGTCAAAGCCTTGCTCCCCGCAACACGTAAACGCATGGAGGCGACCCTCTTGTTCTCCGGGGAGAACTCCAACACAGCAGCTCTCAGCCGGGGTCTCGTGAGTATCCCCACTCACCCTAGACAACTCCAGAAAAGGACAAAGTCCAACCCCTCTCAAGAAGCTTGGTTCCAGAGCCAGTGCTGTGTGTGGAGGTGAGTCCAACTATATCTAGCTGGTATCGCTCCACCTCCTGCACCAGCTCCAGCTCCAGCTCTTTCCCCGTTAGCGAGGTGATTGTTCCACGTCCCTGGAGCTAGTCTATGCTGCCGGCGATTGGCTTGCCCCGGCCCAGCCCACCGCCCGGTCTGCATTGCACCCGACCCTGATGCTTGTCCCTGCGAGTGGTGGGTCCACAGGGTGGCTGCTCCATGTTTCTTCGGGCCGAGCCCGACCGGACCCCATGGGTGAAGGCCCGGCCACCAGACGCTTGCCAACAAGCTCCCCTCCTGGGTCTGGCACCGGGAGGGGGCCCCGGTTTTCCTGGTCCGGGCGAGGTGGCTGAAGACCGTGGGCTGCTTTTCATCAGGGTTATTTTTAACCGCTCTTAGTCTGGGCTCTCCCCGAGACCTGTTTGCCTTGGGAGACCCTACCAGGGGCTACTGCCCCAGACAACAGAGCTCCCAGGATCCCCAAGCCACTCAAACTCCTCTACTACGTTAAGGTGGCGATTCATGGAGGAGTGTACGTACTATATATTCTGCAGCCAGACCATTAAGTGCTTTTAACACCAGGAGCAGAATCTCAACTGCATTTCTGTAGTGTTTTTCTCTTGGTCGGTGGTCTTAAGTAATGCTCACTCTACATATCACTATCTCCGCCAAAGAACAGCTTATCAAGAGCTTGGTATCCTCAAAAAAATCATTTGAAAGCAAAATGTCATCACATTATGTTAGCTTACTTTTCTTCTTTCCCCTTTTTTGTCATTGTTAGTTTTGAGGTCTGCTGTATAAGCCTTTGGCCCCTTGACTTCTGCTGTCTACTTTTTTTTTGCTCATGCTCATTCACCAAGTTCTCCCTGTGTAGCGCCCATCTTACCATGTTGTTGATCTCCTGGACAGCCATGCCAAAGTTGGTGGCCTGGAAGCCTGTGTTGAGGTAGGACTTCAGCAGGGCGCGGTAGTCCACTCCCTGGTTGAAGTCATAGCCCTCGATCTTTAGTATACCTTCTGGTACAGGCCCAAAGGGTTTATTCAGATGTCCAACTACTGGGTGGATATGATGCGCCATAGTGTCTGAAAGAACGATAAAATACACCGTCATGAATTAGTCATAAATATGTAACTATAAAACATATAGTACTTCAATGCAAAAGACCTATTACTCTTAGTCTACAGTACTGCACAGCACATGAAAGAGGCTAAAAGAGAGTCTGAAATTCCAGAAACAGGCTTTGTCAGGTGGGACCATAGAATATTATGATGGAACACTGCCAAGGACTTCACATTAAGTGTTAGCAGCAGGTTACCAGTTGTTTTTTAGTATTGAGCTGCCTGCAAGTATCTATTCATTCCTTCATAATAATATCACTAGGCTATTATCTTCTCTCCTCTATTTGGATGCCTCATTAAAAAAAAGGCAGAATATAGAAATATGCAAACGTTGTTATTTTTAGAAGTTTAACTAGAAGACAGAAGCCGTCTCTCTTCACTGAAAAGTCCATGCTCACAAGCTCATCCGTGCACGTCTGTAAGTTAAGGTGAGCACAGAGAAATGTTCCCCTTCTGCAGATGAATGTGAGCAAAATCTGCACCCTGAATGTCAAACATCTAAGTGGGGTAACAATGAGCAATACATATTTTTCAGGTTGTTTTTGAGATATTATTATATTATAACATTACCTTTTTTTGCTGACAGAGGAGTTCTTGCAGATCCGTCTTTGGAGCGATGCACAATGTGCACACCTTTCACCAAAGAACAAGTGAGACCTGCTCCCAGTTTAACCCTAAGGCCCTGTGAGCGGGAAAGGGGCAGGTTTAAAGCTGTAGAATCCCGTTCCGCTTCTTTTAGTAACGTACGAGATGTCTAGATATGCATGATCTGTGGTTTAATGATGCAGATTCACATGCATAACTTGCATGTAGCAGTAAGGGTTCAGAGTGGCAAATCAATATTTGAGCGACAGTATTATGGATTTACAATATGTCTTTATGTAGTTTCCATGTGTCTATGCATCAACAGCGACCATATCCAGGCTTTTCTCCAAGTAACAACTCTGCACAGCAGCTTGTTTTCAAGTCAGTCAACAGTGCAGTTTTTGGTTGGCAAAAGACAGGAGAGCTTGTAAGTATAGACTGTAAAAATATAAATAGTTCACTATGTAGAGTTCAGTAGAGCCTGAATTTCTGCAAAAAAAAATGCCAACTGCTTGTCGTTCAACTAAAATTCTGGCTCTTTTAGAATTTTTACATTCCACCTTTAAGAACCACACATGCATGCTTTTTAGATAAACTACATGTGCACATCCTTCTGAAACTAAATATATGTCCGCAAGTACAAAACAAATTTTTGGACTCAAAAATGCAACAATACTTACCTGTGCATCGGCAATGCATATGTAGAGTTTGGCTACGTATCCTCACATTAGCACAGAGCTACACTTATCTGGTCTCTTTCATGCAGGTAATAATGTTACCTGTCAATTTGCTGATAGATTGTCTCTCGTGCATGTTATTCAGTCCATGCACCTTTCACCAAAGAACAGGCCAGTGTGGCTGGGAAAACTAAATTAAGTCTTTATTATGATGGCAAATACATGTCTAATAGCGCAAAAAGGTGTAATGTGAGAATTTTAAATGCAATATGACAAATACAAATACAACTGTGACCTGTTTAAAAACAGAGTTGCAAAAAATAACAGTAATGGCTTCAATCCATTTCAGGTTCTGACCAATCAGGAACAGGTACCAAGTTAATACTAGTAGCGTCTTGCTAGCACAGTAGCATGTGCCAGCAAGTAGCATGTGTTTTAGAGATTGATGTCAGCTGATCAGTGTTAGCTGTTAGTGTCTAATAAAAGCAAAATGGCCCCACAAAAAAGAATCTTTAAACACCCCAATTCTAAAAAATAAAAGATAGAGACAATTAAAAAAGTATTGTTGCCTCTGATAAAAAGAAATTGGAGAAGGCATTGATTTCATTCTTTTTTCTCGCCAGCAGCCGTCTCAGCATTAACTGCGAAGGTTTCTGCCAGCAATAAGGGGAAGATAATGGTCGCATCTCCAAACACCTGGAAAGACACAATGACGAGATGTGTATTAAAACGACAAACCAAACACAGGCTTTGTGCACATCTAAGACTTTAACACTAGTAAATCGGACACAACCTATGTATAAGTATCAATACATCCAAACTGTAATAGATACCTTCACAGGTTTGGCATCTGCTCTGATCTTGCCCCAGGACACAGCTTCATCAGGTCTGGCCCCCGAGTCACAACCATCATACTCCTGAGCCGTGTTCACGTACACCGCATAGTCAGCTCCGTCCCTCTGGAGGGAGTCAAAGCAGTGTTTGAAAACAGTAAACTGAGCAAGCAGC
Organism: Cebidichthys violaceus; assembly: GCF_023349555.1. Classification (NCBI taxonomy): domain Eukaryota; kingdom Metazoa; phylum Chordata; class Actinopteri; order Perciformes; family Stichaeidae; genus Cebidichthys; species Cebidichthys violaceus. The sequence continues at coordinate 10,031,970 of NW_027176406.1, read as the reverse complement.
AAAGGAGAATGTCTGATATTAGCGCATATTTTTATGTGCATGCAGGAGTGTGCAAAATGTATTCAAAATGGAAATAACTGAAAACATCAGGGTCAAAAATTACTCACCCAGGAATTGGCATTGCATATGTGGTGTTTGGCTACGCCTCCTCCAAGGGCAATAATCCCTGAGCTGTTGGCAGCCAATACCAGGTTGTTCAACTTTGAAATATCTGGAATTAAATGCATTGTGTAAGACCAACGAACACCACAGAGACACATTAGTCTCGCACTTCCATGACGATGGCTCCGCACTCATCCTGCTCGGCGACTTCAACATCCAGACTGATAAGTTAGAACCTCTTCTTTCCTTCCTGTCCTCCTTTGACCTTTACCACTCCTCTTCTCCTCCAACCCACAAGGCCGGCAACCAGCTGGATCTTATCTTCACTAGGCACTGTTCTACTGCTAACCTCTCCGTCACTCCCCTCCAGCTCTCTGACCACTATTTCATGTCCTACTCCCTATCCTCTCCCCCCTTACTTCCTCCACCTACCCACATGGTTTCTACCGTAGTCACCTCCGCTCCCTTTCCCCGCTGATCTTTCCTATTCTGTTACCTCTGCTCTCCCTGACCCTGAATCCTTCTCTCTTCTATCCCCTGATACTGCTATTGGTCTTCTCCTCTGCACCCTTTCCTCTTCTTTGGACAACCTCTGTCCCTTCACCTCCTGGCCTGCACGGCCAACTCCACCTGCCCCGTGGCTGTCGGACTCAGTGCGTACTGATAGACGGAGCCTAAGAGAGACTGAGCGTAAGTGGAGAAAAGGCAAACTCCCGGAGGACCTTTTTACTTTCCAAACTCTTCTTTCCACTTTTTCCTCCTCTCTATCTACTGCTAAAGCTGCTTTCTTCCGCTCTAAAATCCTAATCTCTGCTTCTAATCCTAAAAAACTCTTCGAAACTTTCACTTCACTCCTCCAACCCCCACCCCGTCCTCCTACTTCCTCCCTTCTCCCTGATGATTTTGCCAACTTCTTTGACAAGAAGGTAGACGATATCAGATCCTCCTTCTCTCAGCCCACAGTGAACCACCAGATCCTCCTCTCCACCCTCGAGGTGATGGGCGTCTCAGGCTCTGCACTCTCCCTGTTTGCATCCTACCTGACAGGTCGATCCTACCAGGTGACATTGGAGGGGGGCCGTGTCGGAACCACGCATGCTGACTACGGGGGTTCCACAAGGTTCAGTTCTGGGCCCCCTTCTCATCTCACTCTACACAACATCTCTGGGTTCTGTTATTCGCTCGCATGACTTCTCGTACCATTGTTATGCCGACGACACCCAGCTGGTCTTGTCATTTCCCCCCGGTGACACCCAAGTGGAGGTACGCATCGCTGCGTGTTTGGCTGACATCTCAATGTGGATGACGACACACCACCTCAAGCTCAACCTGGACAAAACCGAGCTACTGTTCCTCCTGGGGAAGGGTTGCCCGCGCCAAGACCTGTCCATCACTATTGATGATACCGTGGTGACGCCGACTTGGACTGCGAGGAATCTGGGTGTGACCCTGGATGACCAACTGTCATTCTCAGTAAACATTGCATTGGTTACACGCTCCTGCAGATTCTTGCTCTACAACATCAGGAGGATTCGCCCCTTCCTCACTGACGAGACGGTGCAGGTGCTCATCCAGGCTCTTGTCATCTCCCACCTGGACTACTGCAACTCTCTACTTGTCGGAGCCCCGGCGTCGGCCATCAGACCTCTGGAGCTTGTCCAGAAAGCCGCAGCTCGTCTGGTGTTCAATTACCCCAAGTTCTCCCACACAACTTCCCTTCTCCGTTCTCTACACTGGCTCCCTGTAAGAGCTTGCATCCAGTTTAAGACTCTGGTACTAGCCTACAGGGCGGTGAAAGGAACAGCTCCTTCCTATCTCCAGGCCATGGTCAAGCCCTACACCCCCGCCTGACCACTTCGCTCTGCCGCCTCGGGGTGATTGGTTGCCTCGTCGCTCAGAGGTCCCTGCGGCCGATCGACCCGGTCACGGCTTTTTTCTGTCCTGGCCCCACAGTGGTGGAATGAACTCCACACTGACGTCAGGACAGCAGAGTCGCTGCCCATCTTTCAGCGCAGGCTGAAAACTCACCTCTTCAGGAAGTGCTACCCTGAGCCTTCCACTTAGCACTGTATTCGTATTAGGTTGTTGCACTTATGGTATTCGTATTGGTTTGTTTTTGCACTGTACTTTTGCGCTGGTTTATGCTCTGGTTTATGCTCTTAGATGCTTGTTTTAAAAAAGGAGATGTACTTATGACTTCTGGTGACTAGTAGTTCTCTTGAATACCTATGTTGAATACACTTCTTGTAAGTCACTTTGGATAAAAGCATCTACTAAATGACTGTAATGTAATGTAATGTAAAATAAAGTAAGCACCAATGAGGGCTGTTTTACCTTCAACTATGTCCACTATCAAGCCAGGATTTTCCTTTGAGAAAAGGAAGAACAGATCTCCGATAGCGCCGTCTGTCAGGGCAGGGCTGAACACCGGGATGTTATTCTGAAACAGACACCAGATCACTGCTTGGACCCACATTGTACAATGATTTGTCCAAAAGCTTTGCCTGTTGGGTGAGCAAATGAGCTTTTCCCAGATCACTAGCACCAGGAATTACCTTGTAGGCCCAGTAGTAAACAGATTCAGGGTTGTTGATCTCTTTGCCCAGCCGATGGATCACCTTGGATGGAGTCCAGCGAACGCCCTGAAAGAAGTAACATCACAGAAAAAGTATAACTAAAGTGTGAGCGGATCAGGACGTCTCAGCTGACACAATGAATATATTAGCATGATCAACTGCTGATATAGAGTCTTTGTAATGCAAGAGCGATTCGAAAGGGATATTGATAGTATGGCAAAAATATTAGGTTTCAAATATGGTATAATATGACTCATTTTATGAATATTTTTTTTTACATTTTGGAATTAACACCTTGCAAATGTAGGACATTTTAGGAAAACTGCTAGACAAATGTTAAAAATGGAGTCCAAGCACCTGAGTGTTCTGCTCCTCCAGCATCTTCTTCAAGATCGGCAGCATCCATTTGTCAAATTTCTCATAGTTTTCTTCGGGCATTAGGGTGTTTCCAGTCCTGCAGTGACACAAAGTGACACGCAAATTAAGTAATTTTAGTCTCAAGGTATCATCTTCTGATTATATCTGACATGTTCTCTGACCTGTTAAGGCCTTTGTCATACAGATCCTTGCCAGGCATAGAAAAGTCTCCAATGTAAACTGGGCCCAAACACTTGATCAGATCCTCCTCTATACCTCCAGCCGTGGTCACTAAGATGTCCACCTATACAGAGAAAGAAATATATTGCATTAGGGAACAAAGGTAATGTGCTGTAGTACAATACGTGCAAGAGCGTGTATTGCTTTAACATAACATTAAATAATATATTTCTAATGGTTCAATATATTTGAAGAGGGTCGTACCATTTTGTGTTCTGCGAGGTAGCGGATACTCTCCCTGACTCCACAGCTGATGAGATTTGACGTGTAACTGAGGAAGATGGTGCAGCTCCTGAGGCAGGGGCAGGTGGATGGATCTTCAACAATTTCATTCAACGCCTTCACCGGTTGCTGACGCCTCTTTATCTGTGGATGCAGAGCAGAACGCAGATAAAGATGCAAAAAGTTCAGGTTTTTTATTTGCAGAACACAAGCTCAAACTAATCAATTTAGAATGCATGTCTTGAGTTTATTCTACAAAGAAGATAGTGTAGGTACAAAACTCAAATCAGCATTCAGGCTGTCCGATACTTTAGGATCATTAGCACTGAATGCTCTTGATCTAACTCATGAGGACATTGATGGAAGTATGCCATTCATCCATCCATTTTCCTCCACTTATCCGGGGTCGGGTCGCGGTGGCAGCAGGCCAAGCAGGCTGACCCAGACTTTCCTCTACCCCGCAGCATTTTCTTGCTCGTCTGGGGGATCCAGAAGCGTTCCCAGGCCGACTGGGAGATGTAATCCCTCCAGCGTGTTCTGGGTCTTCCCCGGGGTCTCCTACCAGTTGGGCATGCCCAGAAAACCTCCAGTGGGAGGCGCCTAGGAGGCATCCTGATTAGATGCCCGAACGACCTCAGCTGACTCCTTTCGATGCGAAAGAGTCGCGCCACAACTCCAAGTTCCCTCCTGATGTCCGAGCTCCTTACCCTATCACGAAGGCTGAGCCCGGCCACCCTATGGAGGAAACTAATTTCGGCCATGACCTTGTCCTTTCGGTCTCGACCCAGAGTTCGTGACCATAGGTGAGGGTTGGAACGTAGACCGACCGGGTAAATTGACGGTCTTCACCAAGACGGTCCAATGCAGCGCCTGCTTTACTGCTGCAGCCGCACCAATCTGCCTGTCGATCTCCCGCTCCATCTTACCCTCACTCATGAACAAGACCCCGAGATACTTGAACTCCTTCGCTTGCGGTAGGCACTCTGTCCCCAGCTGGAGGGAGCAATGCACCGGTTTTCTGCAGAGCACCTGGCTCTGACTGCTTGGTGCATAAGCACAAACAGTCAAAGCCTTGCTCCCCGCAACACGTAAACGCATGGAGGCGACCCTCTTGTTCTCCGGGGAGAACTCCAACACAGCAGCTCTCAGCCGGGGTCTCGTGAGTATCCCCACTCACCCTAGACAACTCCAGAAAAGGACAAAGTCCAACCCCTCTCAAGAAGCTTGGTTCCAGAGCCAGTGCTGTGTGTGGAGGTGAGTCCAACTATATCTAGCTGGTATCGCTCCACCTCCTGCACCAGCTCCAGCTCCAGCTCTTTCCCCGTTAGCGAGGTGATTGTTCCACGTCCCTGGAGCTAGTCTATGCTGCCAGCGATTGGCTTGCCCCGGCCCAGCCCACCGCCCGGTCTGCATTGCACCCGACCCTGATGCTTGTCCCTGCGAGTGGTGGGTCCACAGGGTGGCTGCTCCATGTTTCTTCGGGCCGAGCCCGACCGGACCCCATGGGTGAAGGCCCGGCCACCAGACGCTTGCCAACAAGCTCCCCTCCTGGGTCTGGCACCGGGAGGGGGCCCCGGTTTTCCTGGTCCGGGCGAGGTGGCTGAAGACCGTGGGCTGCTTTTCATCAGGGTTATTTTTAACCGCTCTTAGTCTGGGCTCTCCCCGAGACCTGTTTGCCTTGGGAGACCCTACCAGGGGCTACTGCCCCAGACAACAGAGCTCCCAGGATCCCCAAGCCACTCAAACTCCTCTACTACGTTAAGGTGGCGATTCATGGAGGAGTGTACGTACTATATATTCTGCAGCCAGACCATTAAGTGCTTTTAACACCAGGAGCAGAATCTCAACTGCATTTCTGTAGTGTTTTTCTCTTGGTCGGTGGTCTTAAGTAATGCTCACTCTACATATCACTATCTCCGCCAAAGAACAGCTTATCAAGAGCTTGGTATCCTCAAAAAAATCATTTGAAAGCAAAATGTCATCATATTATGTTAGCTTACTTTTCTTCTTTCCCCTTTTTTGTCAATGTTAGTTTTGAGGTCTGCTGTATAAGCCTTTGGCCTCTTGACTTCTCCTGTCACATTTTATATTATTTTATTATTTAGATTTTATGAAGTCTTATGTGTATGCAAATCAATACAAAATAATTGTAAAGTAAAGCATCATCTGCAGACTTTTGATAACTTATCTAATAGTAATAATTGGCCTACTTTTTTTTTTGCTCATGCTCATTCACCAAGTTCTCCCTGTGTAGCGCCCATCTTACCATGTTGTTGATCTCCTGGACAGCCATGCCAAAGTTGGTGGCCTGGAAGCCTGTGTTGAGGTAGGACTTCAGCAGGGCGCGGTAGTCCACTCCCTGGTTGAAGTCATAGCCCTCGATCTTTGGTGTACCTTCTGGTACAGGCTCAAAGTTTCTATACAGATGTCCAATTATTGGGTGGATATGATGCGCCATATTGTCTGAAAGAACAATAAAATACACCGTCATGAATTAGTCATAAATATGTAACTATAAAACATATAGTACTTCAATGCAAATGAGCTATTACACTTAGTCTACAGTACTGCACAGCACATGAAAGAGGCTAAAAGAGAGTCTGAAATTCCGGAAACAGGCTTTGTCAGATGGGACCATAGAATATTATGATGGAACGCTGCCAAGGACTTCACATTAAGTGTTAGCAGCAGGTTACCAGTTGTTTTTAGTATTGAGGTGCCTGCAAGTATCTATTCATTCCTTCATAATAATATCACTAGGCTATTATCTTCTCTATAATATCAATGATTAAATTAGCAACAATCACTTATAATTCAGGAAGAAACCCAAACCATCACGTTTTCCAACCTGAACCCCGCCCAGTTCAAACCAGTGAGGAGACCACAGAGAAAAACAGAAATACAGATATCTCTTAAGTGAAATGACCAAAGCTGTTCTGACTTCGGCAACATCTTTTGTGTTCATGTAAAATCCCATTGCCTATGGTAAGAAGCTGACTGAGGGTGAAAAAAGTTATCAGGGCCTTTAAGATCCCATCCATGCATGCATGCTTTGAGACATGCTTGAAAAAACAATGTGTCTAAACTTGATTTTTTTTTTCCACAAATAGGCTCAAATGCCTTGTTAAAAAATGTTTAAATTATATTAATGCGTCATTAAAAAAAGCCAGAATATATAAATATGCAAACATTGTTATTTTTAGAAGTTTAACTAGACGGCAGAAGCCGTCTCTCTTCACTGAAAAGTCCATTCTCACAAACTCATCCGTGCACGTCTGTAAGTTAAGGTGAGCACAGAGAAACGTTCCACTTCTGAATTTCTCTAAAATAGCAACTGTCATTGGCTGAAAAAGCAACAATAAAAGGATCTTATTCATTACGAGTTGAGAATGAGACTAAAACTCTCGGCTAATCTTCTTAATCAGAACTGTATGGGAGTGTAAAAACACAATTTCTTTGTATTAATGCTGGCACATCATTTTGATTTCTAACAGCGTTTTACTCCATCTTATTCTTTTATTACAGTATTGTAATTGTCTGATTTAATTTGCCTTACTGCAGTCCTGAAATGTTTTAATCCTGGTTCAACCATGTCAAGCATATTATTAATAAAAAGCTGAAATGGCATTTGGAAATACACTTGTACAGCATATTCGGGTCTCTTTCATGTAGGTAGATTATAACATTACCTGTATGGTTTGCTGACAGAGGAGTTCTTGCAGGTCCGTCTTTGGAGCGATGCAGAGTCCACACACCTTTCACCAAAGAACAAGTAAGACCTGCTTTATTACATCCTTTATAAGCCCCTGTGAGCGTGAAAAGTATGACTAAGGTTTAAAGCTATAGAATCACGTTCCGCCTCTTTCAGTAACGTACGAGATGTCTAGATATGCATGACCTGCGGTATTATGATGCAGATTCACATGCATAACTTGCGTGTAGCAGTAAGGGTTCAGAGTGGCAAATCAATATTTGAGCGACAGTATTATGGATTTATAATATGTCTTTATGTAGTTTCCATGTGTCTATGCATCAACAGCGACCATATCCAGGCTTTTCTCCAACTAACAACTCTGCACAGCAGCTTGTTACATTACATTACATTACAGTCATTTAGCAGACGCTTTTATCCAAAGCGACTTACAATAAGTGCATTCAACATTGGTAATCAAGAGAACTACTAGTCACCAGAAGTCATAAGTACATTTCCTTTTCCAAACAAGCATCTAAGAGCATGAAGCAGAGCATAACTCAGAGCCAAAGTACAGTGCAGAAACAACCAAAAACAGTAAGTGCAAAAAAAAAGTAATACGAATACAATAAGTGCAACAAGCTAGTATGAATACAATAAGTGCTAAGTGGAAGGCTCAGGGTAGCACTTCCTGAAGAGGTGGGTTTTCAGCCTGCGCCGAAAGATGGGCAGCGACTCCGCTGTCCTGACGTCAGTGGGAAGTTCATTCCACCACTGTGGGGCCAGGACAGAAAACAGACGTGACCGGGTCGATCGGCCGCAGGGACCTCTGAGCGACGGGGCGACCGATCGCCCCGAGGCTTGTTCTCAAGTCAGTCAACAGTGCAGTTTTTGGTTGGCAAAGTGTTTTGAAATCTTCTGTATGAAATGTGTTTTCAAACAGAATGATATTAAGAAACATATCTAAGGACTCAACAGTTTAAATTATATTACTGATACATCAGATATACAGTAAATAATGATTCTAAAGTTCTCAAAGACGCTTTACAAACAATGCACAAATAATGTCTATAACTTAAGATGGGTCTTTAATGGAGCATCAGTTTGTCTCTCACTGACAGCAAATGGCGCCATGACTGTAGTGGCTGCAGCTTTACAGAACAGGATTTCTTACATGTCTTCACATGGAATATGTATGTTCAATCACCAGACTGTCGTCGAGCTGGAGAAGATATGCCCGTGTTTTCCAGCACTGATCACATTTTAAAAATTTTGTTTTCTTCTTGGTTAAGTTGCATTCCTCTTCATTCCCTTTCATCCAAGTCACCTTCGTTATAATCGAAAGAATAGTCATCATATGTAAGGATTGGATGTAAATGACATTACAGTAAATTTAATAATAATTCATTGTACATTTCATTAAATGATTGAATGTGCCTCCAACAGAAATCCTTACAAGGAACATGTAAAAAAAAGAAAAGAAAAAAAGAATGCAATAAAAAAATGGTGAATATTTAATAAATATATAGAGAGTCAATATGTGGTGCAGTCAATGCAACAAAACCCAAGATCAGGTCATTTTTTATTTTTTATCCCACACTTACTTCTTCACGGTCAAAAATTTGCTGCTACATTACCCACAATGCAACAAGCGGAGATGAGTGTGCAGATTTTTAACCTAAAAAAAGACATTAATTTTGTTGCGATCGCCGCCTCACACTTCGGACATTTTATGACTTTAATGTGCGATCGACTATTTAAAGTAACTAGTTAAAAGTTGTGAGAATAAACATGCAAACATGTGCATCATCTGCACATTTTGCTTTTATACCTTGCAACTTACACTTTAGCACAGATACATGCAGAGGGTGTGTTATTCAGAACAGCATTTTTGACAAGCAAAACAACTGTCATAATATAATCTGCAGACATGTCTGAGATCCAATAAGATAATCTCGTCTTTCACAATCAAGTGATCGTTGGCACAACAAACACTGCTAATCAAACATAGGTGTGAACATATTTCTTTCACTTTACATGCCCCTCTGTCTAAAAGTCATCTTTTGAAGCCTGACTACTGGAAGAACTGCCTTAGTCCAATAAAGGAATCAAAGTCAAAATGTTTTACAACCGTGAGAAAAAAATATGTGCAAGAACACGTATAAAACACGTGTATTGCTTAAACATATTAAATAATATATTTCTAATGGTTCAATATATTTGAAGAGGGTCGTACCATTTTGTGTTCTGCGAGGTAACGGATACTCTCCCTGACTCCACAGCTGATGAGATTTGACGTGTAAGTGAGGAAGATGGTGCAGCTCCTGAGGCAGGGGCAGGTGGATGGATCTTCAACAATTTCATTCAACGCCTTCACCGGTTGCCGACGCCTCTTTATCTGTGGATGTGGAGCAGAACGCAAAGTTCAGGTTTGTTTTTGTTCTCAAGTCAGTCAACAGTGCAGTTCTTGGTTGGCAAAGAGTTTTGAAATCTTCTGTATGAAATGTGTTTTCAAACAGAATGATATTAAGAAACATATCTAAGGACTCAACAGTTTAAATTATGTTAATGATACATCAGATACAGTGCCTTGCATAAGTATTCACCCCCCTTGGACTTTTCTACAATTTGTCATGGTATGACCACAGATTAAAATGTATTTCATTGGGATCTTATGTAATGGACCAACACAAAAAAATAGTCCATTATTGGAAGTGGGGGGAAATATTACATGGTTTCCAAAATGATTTACAAATTTTCAAGTCTTGCCATAGATTCTCAATTGGATTTAGGTCTGGGCTTTGACTGGGCCATTTTAAGACATTAACATGCTTTGATCTAAACCATTCCATTGTAGCTCTGGCTGTATGTTTAGGGTCATTGTCCTGCTGGAAGATGAACCTCCTCCCCAGTCTCAAGTTTTTTGCAGACTGCATCAGATTTTCTTCAAGGATTGCCCTGTATTTGGCTCCATCCATCTTTCCCTCCATTCTGACCAGTTTCCCCGTACCTGCTGAAGAGAAGCATCCCCACAGCATGATGCTACCACCACCATGTTTCACTGTTGGGGTGGTGTGCTCAGGGTGATGGGCAGTGTTGGGTTTCTGCTACACGTAGCATTTTGCATTGAGGCCAAAAAGTACAATTTGTGTCTCATCTGACCAGAGCACCTTCTTCCACGTTTGCTGTGTCTCCCACATTTTTTATGGTTCACTTTCAACAATGGCTTTCTTTTTGCCACTCTTCCATAAAGGTCAGATTTGTGGAGTACACGACTAATAGTTGTCCTGTGGACAGATTCTCCCACCTCAGCTGTGGATCTTTGCAGCTCCTCCAGAATTACCATGGGCCTCTTGGTTGCTCCTCCGATTCATTTTGTCCTTGTCTGGCTTGTCAGTTCAGGTGGACGGCCTTCTCTTGGTAGGTTTGCAGTTGTGCCATATTATTTCCATTTGCTGATGATGGATTTTATGGTGCTCCGTGAGATGTTCAAAGCTTGGGATATTCTTTTATAACCTAACCTTGCTTCATACTTCGCCACAGCTTTATCCCTGAGCTGTTTGGTGAGCTCCTTGGTCTTCATGATGCTGTTTGTTCAGTAATGCTCTCTAACAAACTCTGAGGCCTTCACAGAACAGGTGTATTTATACTGAGGTTACATTGCAGACAGGTGGACCATGGACTATGTACTAATCATGTGAGTTGTGAAGACAATTGGTCGCACCAGATCTTTGTTAGGGGTTTCACAGTAAAGTGGGTGAATACATATGCACTCAACACTTTTCAGATTTTTATTTGTAAATAATTTTGAAATCCATGTAATATTTCCCCCCACTTCCAAATGGACTATTTTGTGTTGGTCCATTACTTAAAATCCCAATGAAATACATTTTAATCTGTGGTTATACCATGACAAAATGTAGAAAAGTCCAAGGGGGGTGAATACTTATGCAAGGCAGTGTGTGTGTGTGTGTGTGTGTGTGTGTGTGTGTGTGTGTGTGTGTGTGTGTGTGTGTGTGTGTGTGTGTGTGTGTGTGTGTGTGTGTGTGTGTGTGTATGTATGTATAGTTCTTTTCAAAGAAATCACATTACAGTAAATTTAATAATTCATTGTACATTTCATGAAATGATTGAATGTGCCTCCAACTGAAATCCTTACAAGGAACATGTTAAAAAAAAAAAAAAAAAAAGAGTGCAATAACAAAATGGTGAATATTTATTGATAAATATATAGAGAGTAAATATGTGGTGCAGTCAATGCAACAAAACCAAAGATCAGGTCTTTATTTTTTATCCCACACTTACTTCTTCACAGTCAAAAATTGGCTGCTACATTACCCACAATGCAACAAGCGGAGAAGAGTGGGCAGATTTTGAACCTAAAAAAAGACATTAATTTAGTCGCCATCGCCGCCTCACACTTCTTACATTTTATGACGTTCATGTGCGATCGACTATTTAAAGTTGCTTTTATACCTTGCAACTTACACTTTAGCACGGATACATGCAGAGGGTGTGTTATTCAGAACAGCATTTTTGACAAGCAAAACAACTGTCATAATATAATCTGCAGACATGTCTGAGATCCAATAAGATAATCTCGTCTTTCACAATCAAGTGATCGTTTGCACAACAAACACTGCTAATCAAACATAGGTGTGAACATATAATCCGTTTAAAAGTCATCTTTTGAAGCCCGACTACTGGAAGAACTGCCTTAGTCCAATAGAGGAATCAAAGTCAAAATGTTTTACAACCGTGAGAAGAAAAAAAAAAAAAAACTATCGGCAGAAATACTTTGCACAATTTCTTAAATGTAATTGGCCCATTTGCTCAGAGAGTTAAATCCCATTAATGTAAAACAATATTGTGTTACCAGTGCTATTTCTATGTAAACTGTAGAGGGTGAACGGACTACAGTAGGACATGCATTTGTGTGAAAAATACTCACATTTTGCTGAATTTGGAACTAGAACATGAATGATGCACAGAAAACACTCTTATTACTCGGAATTTCTAAAATCCTTCCCGAGCAGTTTGTTACATGGTTGGCTGAACTGGTTCTAATTTTTACAAAACTTAACAGCTTTGATATTCCTTGTGAGAAGAAAACGTTGAAAGGCCATGAACATTGCACAAATCAGAATGTTCTACATCGCGGCCATTAGCGTAGCTCTACATGGTCAGACTTTAATAAGCTTTCATTGGTCTAATCTAACTGATCATCAGCTTTTAGTCTCTAACGTGCATCGAGTTCCAGAGACGAGAAACATTCCTCGCTCACAAGGAAGCGATGTTATCTATGTTTAAGATGTTTCCTGTCGGACTCAAAAGATTCAGTGGAACAAAACGTTCAGACGACTCAAAAGGTTAATAGAAAAAAAATGTTTATTTCCCCTATTCACAAAAAATTAAATAAAAAGGGATACATCAGATAACATCCAACCTGCACCACAGTTGAGCAAAAAAAAAAAGAAAAAAAAGGTACTACATCAAATTCAATTGCCAGCCTTGATATCAGATTGAAACAAAGTTATGAATTAGTTTTCCACATTCTTCCCTAAAGGTATATGCACCAAGCACCGACTCTCCTTCAGTCCAACCACAACGTCAACTTTGACATAATCAAATCGTCCGCTATAAAACAACGAAAACAAAAGAATTCTTTAAACAAAAAGAATAAAAAAGGAAAAAAAAAAAACTTTTAAAGTCCAAAAGAATTTGTGCACTGGAGCACAAAAAAATAAAAAAATAAATTAATTAATAAAAACAAAACCGTCATATGAACATAATAAAAAAATAAAAAATAAAATAAAAAAACAACCTGTGGCCAACTCTCATTTAAATTTACTTCTGTATAGAGCTTAGTGTATCGCAACATGGCGGGGAGTAGTGAAGCCTCAACTTTTTAACCAATTATTTGCGGCTGAACTTCACCAGTTGCTGCTCCCAGAGCTGATCTGTGCAGCCTATAATCAGCCTCAAATCTCAAAGCTTGCCTCCCAGTTAAACCTGGATAAGATGCCGTCAGTAGCCGCCCTGTGGGAAGGGCGGGCGGGCGGGGGGGGTTGGACACATCACTCTTTACTTTATAAAATACATAATTATTGATGTGAGCCGATATTCAGGAGGGAACCAATTCTGCTGGTTTCCTTCAGTGACGGCCTTCATTTCAGGAGATTTGCGAAAACAGCAATAAAACTTTAACTAGCAGACAAGTGTTGATACTCAGGCATGACTCAAACTACGCCCCGAAGACATAACTTTATTGTAGCGCTGGTGCAAAAATTACATCTAAGCAGTACTCGAGTACACACCTTTATAGTAAAACAGCAACAGGCAAAAACAGCCATACACACTTCCATTACAAGCGTCCACTATGAACAATGACTAAAAGATAAAGCTGGACAAAAGACCACCACTCTCTCACATAAGCTAACCAGTGTCAGGGGAGAACTATTAGGACTCAGTCAGTGTATTCCCAGGCAAATCCTACACAGTATCAACGGGTGAACATATGGCATCGGCAATCACTAGTTTGATCGAAAGCTGGAAGAAGTACCTTATTAGTCCAGCAGCGAGTTGCAATGCCATTGATAAAGCTCTTATAATAAAGGTAGATCCCTCCAAATTGACCCGTTATAAAATGACTTAAAAAAAAGGGAGCAAGACTCGTTGAAAAAGCATGCAATGATCGTGACCAGGAGACGCCTTGATGGCTCAAGCAGCCATTGTTTAACAAAAACGCTTTGGCGAGAAAGACAGGGACACTCGAACAGACACGGATTCAAAATACTGCAATTAAGATGTCGGCCTCCCCTTGAATCCTATTCAATACATTTTTAGGAGGAGCTACATTATAAAACTAACTATGTTAAGAGGCCTCAAGTCTTACCTAGTCATATTCCCCATTGCTTACCATTATCATCATTACGCTTACTTTAGCAAATCATTAAACAGTCCTAAAATCACTTATCAAAAAAAAAAAAAAAAAAAAAAAAAAAAAAAAACTGTCTCAAGATCAGTATATTACCGTTTGTCTTACATTTGAAATTCTAAATTTCTTACAAAAAGAAAAAGTGCATTTATATCAGTAAGAATCAATTCATTCTTGGTGATGTCTTATCGCTCACATTAAGTTTGTTTCGTAAAGTCTTAAAACGAAGCAGCAGCAGCAAAAAGGATTCTCGACTTGCCTACAGTATTTGAACTCTTGTTGCAGAGAGTTAAGCGGATTCCTGTGTTAATCTACCTAAAGTTGGTCTTCACACACACGCGGCCTCCTTTAAACTAAAAAGGGACACCGATCGGACAATATGCACGACTGGGAGGACAAACGAACCAAGCACCTGACAGCTTCAAATTATGGCAGCCTCCCTATACAGACGACAACAATGTCATAAACAAAGTAAGCAACAAGACAGACATTCACTTAAACATGCGTCACTTAAGAGGTGATCAAATGCCATGCAATAACTTGGTACTGCGGTGGTAAAACCTTAGAGGACGAACCTACTGCAACTTTTTTTTTTTTTTTTGCCTCAAATGAGAGAGAGGGGGGGGAAATAAAAGACACCTATGATTCGAGAGGAATTCAGAAACTGAGGTAAGAGGAAGAAAATTATTTCTGCTAAATGTACATGTAAAGAGAAAGACCCATGTGTGTATGCACACCAAATGGTTTATGCAATTTCGCCGTAAAAGGTGCAAACAATCTGTGCACAATTCCTGCATTGTTACGTAGTAAAAGCGTCTCGTGTGTTTGTGTTTAGCCTCTGCCCTCAGCCCGTTTAAACATGTCTACATGTGCGAGTCTACGGACTTCGTGCATTGTGGTATTTGGGACTGTGGCACCCTATGCTGGTTCAGATAATTCCTTTTTTTTTTTTATATGTACCTATCTGCCACCTCCCCCCCTCCCACCCCTTCCCTCCCAGCCGTCAGCTATCTTAACAGAATAATCAAAATCGAGGACGGGGGGGGCGGTCAAAGCCGACCCTCTTCTTTTTTTTTTGCCCTCACCTAGCTAGGATTCCTGCGGTGCTGTTGGCGAAAGTCACTTTAGAGTGCGTTGGATTTAGTGAGGCGTTTAATCCCAGAGGTATATGTATATCCCCAGTTTACCCTCCCACACCCACCACCCTCCCCTCCCTCAGAGAGACACACAGGGCGCAGGGGGAAAGGAGGCCATCCGCTAAGTGGAGGGTCACAAGGCCAGTCACATCCCTCCAGCTCTGGTTTCTCCCCACAATCTGGGCAGTGCAATGAGTTCCCCAGTTACCCTCCCCTACATTAACCTGGGGACAAGACAAAACAGAGGGAGAACAGATTAAAACGACATCATGGGAGTAAATGTAGAGCTCATATGAATGCTTCACGGGATAAAAAGGTGTGATCGTTGCATGTTTGCTGAACATACCTAACAGGTTTGGTGTCCTGTGTGGACAAGGAGGAGGTTGGGTTAGACACCGTAGCAGGCCGACAGGCGCTCCTTTAACAGAGGAGGGAACTGCTCTGAGAACTGCTGCCAGTTCTCTTCTCCAACCTGGTCCTTGAAGCCATGCAAGATCTTGGGAGAAGAAAACAGAAAACCATCACGGGGGGCTGATTAAACTGTGATGTATGTGAATATTTTGAAAATAGTGGGTTTAAGCAATTGACTGTTTTGGCTCGACTTAAATGAGATTGTGAATTCACTTATGCTGTTCTGAAAAGGGAAAATGTCCCCGTTTTTGTGTTGACAAAAAAAATAAAAAATGCTCTCCACCAACAGCGAGCTCTGCACACACTTCTCAGGCTTAAAAAAAGATATTCCGCACCGTGAAATCAGATTTCGAATGTCTGTTAAGTGATCATCATGGAGTGTGGCGAGCAAGCATTGCACATAGTGGAGGAGCATTTTATTGACAACATTAGTCCATTAACATAAAGGTACGGGTAACGACGGAAGTCTTTTTGATGAGACACTCACCTTATAAAACATGTCTCTCAGGTCTTCCTTGGGGTTGACCCACGAGGCCACGGCGTCACAGAAGAAGATGAAGTCCTGGACAGAGAAGGTTCTCGTTACTAGCATGTTCAGAGCTCAGGACGAAAAAGTCACAGGATCAGAAAAGTTCATTTGGGAACTAAATGTATCACTGCTTTATCAATGAGCTGGGTGTTTCATCATCTCCAGAACAGGCCCTGTAGCCTCAACAGCTTCAGAGTGGATCACCTCACCTGCACCACTCCTGCGGGGTTGACGCCGATCATCACGCAGATTCCCCTGAAGGCCGAGTCCTTCTCCTCGTTATCTCTGATATTCCTCAACGATGTGCACCTGGGAAGGACGAGACAAAAGCGGAACACATTAATTCAGTAGTTTGGTTGCTCGGGGCCTTTATGATCGGATTAAATTATGTTTTTTTCCGATCACGTCCTCTTTCCTAAACTGTATATTTCTTAATAAAAGGATGATAACCTCACCACGGTCGAATGAATTGCTGCAGCTGTGGAGCAACTTCTTGGGGGCAGACGTAACCCAGTCGGCCAATCGTAATGGCTGCGCACAGGGAGACACAAGAAAAACAATTCACCTCAACTCCCCCAGACACTCCCATCTTTAAAGCCCATGTTCCAACTTGTGCAGAGTATGCGCGACCGTTTGTGCACCTGTGTTTTCCAGCAAAGTCTTGGGTGTGTTGGGTCGATTGATGATCTCCACCAGGTGTGGCAGAACCATGCCCACATAGGGCTGCATCTCTGCACCTAGACAAACACCAAGAACACAGTTCAAATAGATTTGACACTTGCACAACAGGCTTCCTGAGATGGGGGGGGGGGTTTGGTTTAATGATTGCTGTTCCAGAATGAGCAACATTCTGTTCCAGAATGAGCAACGTTCTGTTCTTTCGCTGTGAGGATACATTTACCTGTTTGACAGGATGTATGTAATAATTACGACAACTGCCACATCGTTATCAAGTTGAGGCAAAGACATACTGACACTTGTGCCTGTCAGGATGTCAATGTGTCACTGGGCTGACTAGACACAAGGTTCACACAATATATCAATATTGTGATATCAGACTAGATATTGACTTAGATTTTGGATATTGCAATATTTCATAAATGGCATAAGTGTTGTCTTTTCCTGGTTTTAAAGGTTGCATTACAGTTTAGTGATGTGATATAATGTACTGAACTTACCAGACTGTTGTAGGTGTTTACATTACTGATAATTATCAAAAATCTCAAACTTAGGAATAGTCACCCCGACAAGTCTGTCAAAAATATAGGGTTATTTGATTTCCCCAATCCTGCCCCGCCCTATGTGCCAGCATAGTGAGGTTTGCACAGAACTGCAGACGTGTGTAAACCTGCAGACTCCAGACGGCAAACAACTCAACTGTGCCACCTAGCGCAGCGCGAGTATCTGGATCAGAAAATATAGGAACAAAATGTATCATTGTGTGTCAATGAGCTGGATGTTTCATCATATCCAGATACTGAGCACTTGTTTTCAGGGAAACAAACCAAAAACGCAGCGACAGTAAGCGCGACCTGCTTTCTCACCCATTTGCATGGAGATCTCTCCGATGGCCCAGGTGGCGTTGTTGCACACCGAGATAAACTCTGGGTTCAGGTTGAGCCCCAGGATGGGCATGAACTCAGCTGGGAGGGAGGACACACACACACACACACACACACACACACACACACACACAGGTTACAATACAGACAGAATGACATCCAATCACTGACGCACATGCAGTTCTTTTATAACCTCGCAGACTCTCACTAAAGACTTGGGACAATCTATGGCTACAGCAGGTATCGCACAATCGGTGCTCTGTGCACACTCACCAATGCAGGGCTTCACATGGAGGAAGCACGCCTTGGTTAGATCACCCAGCAGAGCGAAGGAGCTTTGCCTCACCTCGGGCATAGTATCCTGCAACGCAAACCAGACCCCTTAGTGTTGTAAATACGTCTAAATTCAAATGAAACGGCATACGTATGGTTCCGTTTTTATCCCATCTATAAAAAGAAACTGCACTCATACCTGCATGCATTGGAAAAGCAGAGTCATGATGTTTGAGCGGGCCACCAGCTGTTCCACATGAGCCCCCAAACCCTCCGCCAGGCCGCTCAGCAGATCCAAGGCAACGATCATGAAGTCCTTGTCAGGAGCCTCATACTGGTCTGGATGCTGGTTGTACATCTGAACGGACGGGGCAGAGAACTTTTATCTTCTGCTCAGCTGAAAATTGATCACCGAATACACAACACATGTCTTTTGTGTTTGTGTTTGTGTGTGTGTGTGTGTGTGTGTGTGTGTGTGTGTGTGTGTGTGTGTGTGTGTGTGTGTGTGTGTGCTCACCATAGCCTGAGCTAGCGTCTTCTGGACTAGAGTGACACAGCGCTGATAGACGGGCTCACAGTAAGGCAGAAAGCCACTCTGCAGGGCGGTAGCTACCGATGACAGACACTGGGGAAAACAAAGATGACTATAGTTACACATGGGCAACATGTGTGGCTGGGATGTTTCCCCAATTTTAAAGCTCAGACATAATCTAAACCCAATGTGAGTCAGGAAAATGTGACTGAATAAAAATCACCGATGGTCAAATCAAACATACAAGAACACAGGAGAGAGTGTGACTGCATCAGATAATAAAACTGAAGCAAAGCTTCATCTTTCCTCTTATTTTTATGTGTCAAAAAGACACAACTATAATAAAAGTATGCGTTTAACACCATTTAAAAAGAGTGATAAATACCACTATAGAGCCAGTTTAGCACACAGCATCTTGACAAATCTGGATCAGAAAATATAGGAACATTATGTATCATTGTAAATCAATGAGCTGGGGTTTTCATCATGTCCAGATGCAAGACGGACTCAAAAGTCCAACTCCATGTTAAAGACAAACTCCCCCAAGAGATGTTTGAGAAATAATTAGATTCCCAATGTTTCGAGTGTCACTTCAGTGATTTCTTTAAATCACTTAAAACAACTTCTCACCTCTAGAAGCGGGAAGAGATCCTTGTCTTCGTCTTTCAGCTCGTTCCACTTGGCAATGAGGGGGGGCATCAACTTCTCAATGTACTCCTAAAAAACAATATCAATAAATTCCTTTAAATCCAATGAAGTGCAATTCTATTAGCAGCGGTTCAACTATCAAACCTATTTATAGGTTATTTATATTTATTTTATAAGTGATCTGGTCTAAAGCATGATCTCGCAGGTCTATATATTTCACTCACAGGCTGATTGAGGTGGTGGCCCACTGAGTCCGCTAGGGTTCCTATGGCATCGTAGAGAATGAGGAGATTCTTGTGCTGGTACTTCCCAAAGGCAAACACCAGCGTGTCCAGGATGAAGCTCAGGTAGGGCACCAGCTCTGTGCACGCCTCCTCCTCCAGGGTGGCAAACGCACTGACAGAAAAACCAAGATGGAGGGACGAGTCAATATTTATATCCAGTGATGTAGTTCTGCCAGACTACGGTCGATACATGAACCGATGTGCTCACCTGCACGCAGCCTCTTGCACCCTCTTGTTGCCGTCCAGGATGCGTTTAAGAAGCTCCGTCATAAGGGGTTTGAGGTAGGAGTCGGGGGGCTGAGAGACCACCCAGTGTGCATAGCGACTCAGGGTCCAGCAGGCAATGGAGCGCACCAGGGCCTTTTTGTCACATAGACACTGGATGAGGTGGGGAATCAGCTCGGGCAGGTAGGGCACCATGCCCTGCATGCAGCCTGAGGCATGGAGAGAGGAGAGAACGACAACAAGGAGAAAGACAAGTTAAAAAAAAAAAGAAAAAAGATAATCACAGATTTACACGTGTTAAAAAGACAACTATGATAAAAGTAAGTGCAAAAAAAAAAAAGGGCTACAAATACCACTACTGAGCAACAGCCTTGACAAAACTGGATCAGAAAATATAGGAACAAAAGGTATCATTGTAAATCAATGAGCTGGGTGTTTCATCATTTCCAGATGCAAGACTGACTTAAAAGTCCAACTACATATTGAAGATACTCAGCCTGTGGATACGCCTGCTGCTCGTCCAAATTATATTTTTTTTAAAAATTAAGGCTCACGTTGTTTTATTAAAATGTCACTTCAATGTTTAACATGGAACACAATCAACAAAAATCACCCAGAAACAAAAATACAAGTCAAGACATTTACAACAGGGACTGAACACAGCTAACTTGTGGGATGTCAGATAACAAAATCAGTGGTTTGTGAGAGACATCTAGTCCGGTCAGTCTCACCCTCAGCTATGGCCCCCAGAACCAGGATGCCAGACTCCTTGATGACCCAGTCGGGGTGGAAGAGCAGGCCTTTCAAGAGCGGCAGGAGGTGGGGCAACAGGTCGTCGCGGAACACGTTTGCGAGCACGTCCAGTGCTGCGGCGGAACACTTCCCTACATCGTAAAAGAAAGAGTCCAGTCATTCCTAAACCCCCGACCTGATAATTAACGCACAGCCTGCAGGAAAGAGGCCCTTGTAACATTTTGCCCATCTTGCATCACCAGAATGCTCCTATTCCACATCTCCTCTGTAAGAGCATTTCTCGATCACTTACGAAGGTTCCAGTCCGACAGCGTGTCGTCGTCGTCATCGTCGTCGTCGTCGTTGTCCTCGCCCTCCTCGTCCTCGCCTCCTTCGTGCTGCAGGGTGACGGTGCGCGACTTGTGGAAACGGGGCTTGATGTCCTGATCACTGTCTGGTACCGCCTCGTCCTCCTCTACGTCCCCCTGGACAAAACACACACACAGGAGTTTTACTTCAGCCACATCATCACGGGTTCTTTATGAGACACACTTTTAAAGACAGTTCTCATTGATCTTGATGGTTTGGACTTGTGCTCAGAGAAACTAGACAAAGTTATCATTACTTTATATCATGGCGTAGATTTTGCCACCGGTGTTCAGTAAGTGTCCACCACTTCCAATAAGTTCGGTAACAAAATGTAAACAAATGTCGCCACACAAAGTTGTCTGAACATTGTTTGCCCCTCTAACCAGGTCAACCTGTGATTACCAGTACTAACTAAATAGGCTGAGGGCCGGGATCAGAAAACCACCTAGTGCTTGAAATGCATATTACACAACTCTAATAGATGAATCCTACACAGAGTCTTGACAAATCTGGATCAGAAAATATAGGAACATTATGTATCATCGTAAATCAATGAGCTGGGGTTTTCATCATGTCCAGATGCAAGACGGACCTAAACGTCAGACTCCGTGTTGAAGATGTTCTCATTAAATTAACATGATTATCGAAAGACACCAATTCATAACACAAACGGTATATTTTCTGTATGAAAACAAAGAGAGCTCACCTTTAATAGAATGATGTCTATTTCTGAATACTTCATCCCATTTACCAAGATAGGTGTCAGTCTACATCAAGGGGGGAGAAGGAGGAGACTGGCTTGGTTAAAACAGCCGACAAACCTCAAGTACAAGTTGATTTTTAATGGCGACAACCACAGCTTTCACAGTATAAAAACAGGTTGGAATACAATGTATTATAACACAGAACACACATTTCACCATCAGTAGTTAATATGCTACTCACTGCACCAGGTGTCCAGACAGCATCTCCTTACAGATGGGCTGCTCTGCTAAAGTCAGCCAGAACTCGCAGGCCTCCAGGGCCACGTTCTCATCAGGGTCCTGGGTTCTCTGTAGCATGTACTGCAGGAGAGGAGCAAAGTACGCAAAGTTTCAGATTGGCAACATCCCAAAAAAAAATGAATAGAGTTTGAGGGTGTGCAACATCATAGCACAGAGCCGTGAAAGAAATCTGGATCAGAAAATATAGGAACATTATGTATCATTGTAAATCAATGAGCTGGGTTTTTCATCATGTCCAGATGCAAGAAATAAAAACGTGGTCTACATGTTCTCCCACATCTAACTACGTTCAGGTGGTCTCACAGGTGGTCCACAGATGTCCAACACTTACCTGGATGATGCTGTGCATGTGGGGGATGAGGCGGTCTATGCGGACCTCCAGCAGCATGACCAGAGCTCGGCACACGTTCTTCCGAACCTCAGAGTCCTCATCTGCTGCCAGCGCAAACAAGCTCTAGATGGACAGAGAGGAGACTTTTATTTCCACAAATGCAAAAACCGTGTTTTCAGTCAACAGATCGTTTTTCTGATTATGATAAAAGCATGCGTTTAACACTCCCAGGTGTGAGCTGACAATTTTAAAAGAGCGATGAATACCACTAGCTAGCACAGAGTCTTGACAAATCTGGATCAGAAAATATAGGAACATTATGTATCATTGTAAATCAATGAGCTGGGTTTTTCATCATGTCCAGATGCAAGACGGACTTAAAAGTCCAGCTCCATGTTAAAGATAAACTCTCCCAAGGGATGTTTGAGAAATGATTAGATTCCCAAATGCTTCAAGTGTCACTTAAATTTTTTTAAAATACAAAACAAAAAAATGATAAAAAAACATAATTTCACACTGAAAAGACTGGTCTGCTATTGAAATAATAATACAGTCCAATTCCCCTCACTATACACAACACACAGCTCACCTCTATGAAGGTGTCGATGTTGTCCATCAGGGCCTGGGCTCTGCCGATGATGAACTGGTTCACACAGGCGATGGCATGGGACCTGCAGCGAATACAACATGTTAACAGTGGAGTCACAGAGATGGAACAGTGTGCTATAATGCAGAATGTTTAAATACACCAACGGCAACGTCTGGCGTTGTGCCACCTTGTTTCGTTAAAACTTATTTCTTTTGACAGATTGGCAACACTGAGGCACCAAGAGAGAAATGCATTTCTAATTTAATCCCATTAACTCTCAAGTCAAACGTCAGAGTGACAGGAAGCTCACATTATCTGGATCAGACAGTATGAATACAAAACGCCTTCACAGTCAGTCAGATGTTATTCTGCATCACGCCCAGATGATAATGACAACCAATCAGAATGAGTCTCTTCTCTCTCTCCCGTACCTAATCTTGGGGCTGCAGTGCTTGAAGAACTGGAGGAATTTTGGTATCATAATGTTGAGAGGTCTGTTCAGAGCGTCGCTGTCCAGCAGCTCCGACGAATCCTCACAGATCTTCTGCAGTGCTCCAAATGAGCCCTGAGACACGGACATACACAGAGAGGCTGTCAAATCAAACGCAAACATACAAGAACACAGAGGAGAGAGTGAGACTGCATCAGAGGGTTAAACTGGTACTGAGTGCATTCAACAGAGTTCACTTTTTCGGCTGATTTTTAATTTCCACAAATGCAAAACAGTTTTCCGTCAATAGATCGTTCTTATTTTTTTTTTACGCGTCAAAAAGATGCAACTATGATAAAAAGTATGCGTTTATGACTCCGAAGTGTGAGCCGACAATTTAAAAAGATCGATAAATACCATTATAGAGCCACAGTCTAGCACACAGCATCATGACAAATCTGGATCAGAAAATATAGGAACATTATGTATCATTGTAAATCAATGAGCTGGGGTTTTCATCATGTCCAGATGCAAGACGGACTCAAAAGTCCAACTCCATGTTGAAGATAAACTCCCCCAAGAGATGTTTGAGAAATGATTAGATTCCCAATGTTTCGAGTGTCACTTAAAATGTTTTGATCCCTGCCATTACATGTAAATATGTTTTTAATAAAAAGAAATTATTTGGATGTCTGCCATTTCTTTCAAAGGATCTGCACACTCCTCGCCTCAAGGATGCATGTACGAACAATGCTAGACTGACACCTCCCTCACTCTCCCGCTGGGTGGGGCACATGGAACGTCTATCTTGTTGTGATGTTTGGTGGCTTTAAGTAATTCCGAGTATTAAAAAAAACAAGGGCAGAGCGGGGTGAGTGCAGACCTCGCAGGTGTTGTAGTCCTCAGAGTTGAGCAAGTTGCAGAGCTGGGGCAGCAGCTCAGGCCATGTTTGTAGTTCTCCCTTGGAGGAAATGGTCGTGATCAGGATGCCTAAAGGAGCCGGGAGAGACACCGAACGTCAGGCGGTGATCCATTATTACCGGGAGCGGCCGCAAAGGCAACCGCTCTGGATCAGACAGTATGAATACAAAAACCTTCACAGGCAATCAGGTGTTTTTAAATGTTTTATGCATCATCTCCGGAGGTGGGTACGGACCGGGTGCATTAGGTACGACGGCCACAAAAACACACAAAACTCACCGATGGTGGCTCGAATGAGCGGCGAGGGGTCACCGATGTTGTTGAGACACTCCTGCTTGATGAAGTCCGCAACGGTCGGGGGGAAGTTCTGGTAGTGGGCCTTGACATTGTTCTTCAGTATCAGACCGCTCAGAGAGCGAGTCGGCTCGTCTGAGGAGAGGAAGTGAACAGAAGGAAGGTACGACCAAGTTAGGAGAGAAACAGAGGCCACAGATAACGTCTGTGTATTAGGAACATGGTTATGACATATACTGGATTTTACCATTTTTTTACCGGTCCAGGTACCAGTCCTACCTGAAGTGTAAACCCTTCACTGCTAACTAACTATAACCAAAGACAATCATGTAATGTAATCTACTGGTTTGTGCCATTTTCATTATATTGTTCTCTAAGGTTTATTAAGTAGAAGTGTAAAGTACATCATGTTTGGCTCTGCTCAAATCTTCATCTTCTAAATAAACTAAATCAGGTGGTCCTTCATGTAGGATTCATATATTTCATTTGTGTAATATGAATTTCAGTCTTGACAAATCTGGATCAGAAAATATAGGAACATTATCTATCATCGTAAATCAATGAGCTGGGTTTTTCATCATGTCCAGACGCTGTGACATACAGTTCATTCAGCTGTCTAAGTGTACGGGGAGTGTGAGAGGAACTTTAATCATTGTGGATTGTGGATGGGTGACCGCGGCTAAGTGGAGAGCAGGGCCGCCTTTCAATCAGAGGGTCGGCGGTTCGATCCCCGGCTCCAGCTAGTCTCATGTGTCAATGTGTCCTTAGCTGTGTCTACGGTATATAGATACTGAATTGTAAGTCACTTTGGTCGTCTGCTAAATGATCGTAATGTAATGGATTCATGGAGTGAGTGCGTTATGAACGGCTGAAAGAGGAGAAACACATCTGGCGACTCACCTTCGGTTTTGAGTCGCGTGAGAACAAAGATGAGATAGTTGTTGAAGTCGGGGAATTGGTTGAGTTGTTCAAGTTTCTAGCGTGACAGTTAAGGACCATTTCACTGGTCTAATTGTAAATGTATATAAAAGAATGACAGAGGTCCACATGGAATCATCAGTGTATTAAACATCACCAATATTTATGGCTGGCTCACCCAAATAGAATTTACATCAACGAATAATATCTTTGTAGTTTGTTAATACAATGTGTGCATAAATGCAGCTATATGCGTCAAGAGATTTGAATGTCTGCCATAAAAAGGGGTTTCTCTGCAATTGAACAAGTGGAAACATTGTTTCCACTTGTTCCCAGGCTTTGCAGCTGACGCAAGTGTCAGATATCGGAGATTGAACAACTGGCCACCCCCTCCACTCTGGACTAGTACAGTAAAAATCTGTAAAATGTGGAGAGCACTCCAACTTGATAGCATGGCGGAAGTAGCGATACATTTAGCGTGGTACAGATTAAAATCTGCTAAAAAATGATTAAAATGCACTAGCATTAAAATCATGCATCACATTAGTCAAACAAGAGTAATTAGCACTAGCTTCCCTACGCACACCCTCAGATTGTACTGTAGTAGGATACTTGTTGGACTGCTCTCTGTGTGACTGTGTTGGGCGACTGCGAGTCTTTGAGCAGTTGGAGGACCTGCTGAAGTCCCTGCTCATCTGGCTGCCACTCCATCCTGAAAAACATAATTTAATACACACATTAACGTAGTTATATGCACGTTTTACAGTGCACCCCTACATAGATCACTATGTAGAACTAAGGACAAATAGGTAAGCGGGTGGTTTCTGGATCAGACAGTATGAATACAAACACCATCAGTGGCAGTCAGATGTTTTTTTGGATGCATCACCTCCAAAGTCCACACGCACAGCTATTTTTAGGAAAGCAATGTAAAAGGAAACAACCTAGAGAGCTTTGTATGAAGCTCCTTTCAATGCAGTTAAGTCTGCCTACACTGCAACTATTCCTAATGCAAAAACACTTTTTAAACTCATCTGCAGAACTTCTCTACTACCTGACTTTATACCCAAAAAAATGCATTTTAATAATCTGAAATGTCAAATATTTGCAGAAGGATACTTTTACTTAAATCAGCCAATGTACCAAATAGTCGAAGAGGAAAAGGAAATAAGCCTTCGGGTGCATGCAGGGGGATGAAAGTGCACATGGTGCGGGTCGAAGGCGGCCATGGGCCCTCAAGAGTTAGGTAACGTTAAGGGGTATTTAGAGATAAGATAACCGCTGCAGTGGTTGGCCTTCGCAGCCAACACCTAAACATTATAATTGGAAATCGGCTTGTGGAACAACAACAACTAAAAAAAACGAGGACATGAAGAGAACATGACCCGTTAAAATCTCTGTGACCCGGTTTATCCGCTCCACGTTAATCCGACCCCCACCCGGTCCGCAGGTCTAATTTACACAAACACTTTTGTAGCGAAATATCCCTCGTTTAAAATCTCAAACAGCGTGTTTGTACTGCGCGTGGGGCCCGAAAACTCGTGATTTATTCCGAGAGGGTCGTGCTCATTGTGGTCGGTCAGAGTGCGAGGAAAAGTTGTCACGGATTAAGTTATAGCGATGTTAACGGGGCCTCCATGTCCGGCTCCTCGCTATCGTTAAGCGGCCCGTGCGGTTTATGCATCAATTACATTTAACTAGATTTGTTAGTTCACTTTCATTATAACGTCCGTGGACGATTTACCTCATCGGTTGGTTGATTATCATTTGAGATGCCTTTACACACGTTATGCCGGTGCTATTAAAGTTGCCCTTCTTTGCTCGGGGCCTGGTCGACACGGCAACTCCAGGCTGGAGATGGTCACAATGTGCCCGGCATGAAAATAGGCAAATACCGCCATCTAACTATCAAAACACCGCCTTGTACCAACTCATCGTTTAGGAATAAACTAATATCTGAACAGTCACGTAAGGTGTCGCGGTTAACACGTCGTTAGCAGCCAGTTATGGCTCTAAACTTGATGAACACGTTTCGCAAACAGGCGTTAGCCGCTAAGCCGTTTGAAGCTATTTCTGGCTGACAATGCTAATGCTAAAGCTACTAGCTAGGCTAATGCTATGTAACGGACACTTGACCTGAAATTCGCTTAATCAGAATACCTTACCCGCTGAGGCGGTCTGATCGATGTAAAATATGTCTAAAATGTTCAGTTAAAGTACAACGTATATACAACTATACATACAATATTGACTTGAAAGTTGAATTATCGTACTGGGCCGCTCTCCACCCGTGTGCCTCGTAGCGGTTCTTCTTGTTCAAATGAGCACGCCGATTGAAGTTGACCTATGACGGCTTCCGTCCAGTACACATTTCGCTAACTACGCGAGATTACAGAGGAACTTTGCTCTTTTTAAAAATAATGGTTAATTATTAAGCACAGAAAAGAACACACAAAGGCCTACAAACAACCAAATACATAAGAATGGTACGGATTGAATTGCATTACAGTGAATTTATATACTTATAATTCATATAAGTATCTACAGGATGTGGGTGTGGTTTGTTTTTATCATATTATTGATCAGTTGCAACTCATCAAATCAAAGTGAATATGATAAATGTCTTCAACTGTTGTCATTTCAGTTTAAATGAAATGCGTACTACATTTTATAAATGTAGTTATTAGCTTACGATGTTTAAATTATCACGTCCTTTAGTTCTGGGCAGGATGCACATCACATATTTAATAAGAATGCAGCTTATAAAGTCAACACTTCAACAATGTTCTTGTAAATAATTCAGTATTTGAGAAAAAAATATTTTTACAATCAACACTTGAAATGACGAAGACAAATGACAAGGTAGTACAAAATGTAAACCATGTAGGTGTTTCCTTTTTACCTATTTACATAAGATTTCGTAAAATTTAGATATGTATATGTAATTTAGGTGTTTTGTGGCTTCATGTGTTCAATATTACTTTAATATTTTTAAGGCTGTGGAATGTCTTGGAACATACTGCACCACCAGCATGGCTGTGTTGTCACTAAAGTGAACTAAATCAAACAAGTTAGAAACTCTGCAGTCAGACTATTATTAAAATAGTTTATTTATATATGACAGATGCACACATTTACATTTTACTTGCTTAAATATAAAGTTTAAGGTGCAACAATGTTGACAAAAAAAACCTGATGCGTTTCAGGCCCAACATAGGTAATCACTGAAATAGGAAAAGTAAGAAAAAAACAAACGGCAAATGAAAGATGTCAGAAGATTTAGTAGATAAATCTCTCCAATGACTTGTGTCGCCCTCCTGGGTCCTGCAGAGAGGACATAGCAGCCTGACCAGAGGGCCATTGTCAAAAATAACATTTCCACATTGAATTTTTTTGTGCACATTTAAAGGAAATACAAAAACAACACAGGTCTGAGATGAACATCCATGAGCCAACGTAGAGAAACATCAAACTTCCAGTACTTCCAAAGCAGTGGGCATGAAGTGCTTTTCGTAACCCGACACTGACTGTTCTTCCTCTGATGAGCTACAACTATCTTCCCTGTGCCTCTCCTCATCTGAGTCAACCATATGGCTGTAGTCCTTTCTTCCATAACTGTGGTCTGTCCCGTGACAATCCTCTGGGACAGCTCCCTCCCTCCGATCATCTTGGCAGTTCACCTGGGGACACCCATGTCCAACCACGAGCCTCGTTAACTCGTCAGGGTCGGAGGTTTTCTCCACAACCTCCAACAGAGAGATCTTGGGATGTGGCTCATTCACGGGAATGCAGATCCAAGCCAAGGAGTCATTAATCTACAGAGAGATCACACACAGACCTGGGATGTATTTTGTCATTTTGGTAAAACACACTAACAAACTAGGACTTGACTACATTAGTGAGCGCGTAGTTGTAAACTGAATAAGCAGTTACCAGCTGAAAAGCAAAATAATGGCAACAACAATCAGTGTAAATCCTGTTTCTAAGATTAAACTAAGACAAAGAGGTGCTGTTGTTTCAGTCCAGTCTCTCACCTGGTGCTTCATGTGTCTGAAAATGTGGCTGTTGCGAGCATCTGGCACCTTTGTAAGAGAAACACTGATGCACCATGCTTTGTTTTCTCTGCAAGCACTGGCAGAGTTAAAAACAAACAAGCATAAGACACCCTCAGTTTCAATTAAAAGAAAAATGTGCACATTAATGTATTATTAGCTTCAATGTTCACATCCACATTTTATTAGACAACAATCATGGAGAGAATTTGAATTAAATATCCTTTTTTTATCCTTGCACTGTGCAGTACTGAAAAAATATAATTGTTTTGCTTGTTAAAGTATTTCAAGTGTTATTAGAGATTAGTGAAGAATGGATAACACCATTTGTTTTTTACAATAGTCAAAGTATTTACCAAGAAAAAGCTATACAACACTCAGCGACAGGGGAAGAGAGCTTCAGAACTATAAGATACGTTTGTTTAGATGATTATCTCACCTGTATAAAACTAAAAGGATGCATATCACAGCCAACAAAATGGTTCCAAGCACAACTGCTATTAAGTGCGCTGAAAAAGAGAGAAATGAGACGAGAGAGATAAACGTATTAGGCGAGTATGATTAATCCATGTATCATAAGAAAGATCAAATTACACCTCTTAAAATTATCTTGTCATACAGATCATCCTGAGCTCATCACATTCAACAAGAAAACAATTAGGTTTGTGAAGTAATACCAAAATTTTCATGGTCCTTCATTTCGAACTTTGCCGTTTCATTGGCTCCAGGTCCGGCTGCGGTCACAGCTCTGATCCGCACCTCGTACTGCTGTCCAGGACTGAGATGCAGCAGCTTAAACGTCTCACTGTCCTGCTGCGGTGATACACTCACATTGTACAACACTAGGAGAGACAAATTGTGTGGAGTGAAGTTCAGTAAACAGAGAACAGCTGACAGAGACAAACCAAATGAAGTGTTCTTTTACTTCAGTCTACCTGTTAAAGTCTCTTTATTTCTTTTGGATATATTTAGCATTATTTCACACATGCTTTTTTATTCAGCAATGAAATATGTACGCTGCATTTAGGCCAAGGAGAGCTTTGAGGTAACGGCTAATGTCAACATTTTATGTGATGTAAATTAAATAATAAATTAATTCATAGATAGGTAGCACAAAGCTTTTTGGCCACTGATCATCTATGGGCCGCTTTAAAGCACCAGTTAAACTGTTGAGGCAATGTGCACTTTCTAGAATGTTGTTGATGCTGCCTAAATTATATGGTATTTATATATTTTTCATTCAATTTTCTGAAGGTACGTCTTGCCGTATAACTATGTTGTTTAAAGATAACAAACAGACTGCTTAAACAACAGTTCTAACATGCTGATGTTTAGCAGTTATCACATTTAACATTTTCACCATTTTAGTTTAGCATGCTAATGTTTGCTAATCATCACACAGCTGAGGCTGATGGGAATGTATGCAGGTATGCAGTCAAAAACCGACCTTCTGATGGTGCTGGATGAAAAGTTTACCTTTTTTACCAAAGTTAGTAGAGGTGTGTACCAAATTTGATAGCAATCCATCATAAAGTTTTTTGCAAAAATCTGTTGGATTTCTTATGTTTCCTAAAGTAATTACTACAACTGTGTTGTATATTGTCGCTGTGTACCGTTTTGTCTGTCTGCTCCACTCTCTACTATTATTTGGTAGTACAGGATCACCCCACTCTGCTGGGAGAGGGGAATAGACTCCCAAAACAGGGTCACATGAGTGTCAGAGATGGACTCCACCTTAAATGATGGCACTCTGGAGGGGGCTGATAAGAGATAAGACAAAGGTGCATGATGGTTACAAGTTTAGTCCATTTAATATGAGGAGAAGTTTGCCAATGGAAGAAAAAAACATTATTTTTAAAGATAGCTCAAGAACAACACATTAATACTTACTTCCTTGAAGTGAATATCCAATAACTGATGAAAGGTGATGGACTTTACTGCTGTGTGATAAAGTGAACAGTGATACTTGGAAGGGTGTGTATTTTTTATATCGACCTGTAGGTGGAGACACAAACAAGATTAAACAGCCACTTTGAAAACAGGCAGCACAAGCCCAACGTTAAAGTAAGACATTTTCAGTGAGTCCTTGTAAAGATTCACTCTTCAAGTTGAAAATATATTATAACAGATAATCAATGAATGACAATTTATTTGAATGAATGTTCTCCATCACTTTCTGGGCCTACTCAATCAGATGTTTGACATATTTAAACAGCATTGTTGTATTCAAATCAAACAGACCTTCAAAGATTCCTGTTGTCAGGTTTTTTACTTTGATCCAGCCAAATCCTTGGCCTGGAGGACTTCCTGCTTGCTTGTATTGCACCACATATTCCTTCAGGTTGTCTGAGAGCTGAGCGGGCGGATCCCAGGACACATTGAGGTTCTCTTCATTCATCACGAGGTGAATAGCTCGTTCGTTTTTCTGTTTACCTGAGCAAGAGACAAATGCTTGGTTAGTTCTTATACGCCGCAAGAATAGTAGAAATACAAGGGAAGGAACTGGGGAATTAGATAATAAATATATATAATTATTGTAGAGCAGTCACTTTAAAATAGGGACCATCATTTTAACTATAATTGCATAAGTAATCATTTTGATGATTCTACATTTTATATTGATGGACATAAAATCAGCTTTATTCATTTAGTCCATTTGGTGATTATTAAGTTCACATTTAATGGTCTGAAGAGCCAATTTCTGCTTTGAGGAATAATTCTCAGATGAGATATTTAAATGTTGGTGAGCTGATTTGATTCTTAGTACCTCGCCTTTAAAAAAAAAGTTGATTATTGTTGTGTTCTCCCAAACTGTTGACGTGATGAGGCAGATTACCGGCAGCCTTTGACTGATTGTGAGCGTGTCTCAGTGACTCTCAATGAAGTTCTTACTTTTGGCTCGGAAAGGCTTTCTGAACAACTCTTAGACCAAAAAACGTATCCATCCAGTTAAAAGCTACTATAAGCCTCAGGGTGATTTGTGAATACGGCCTCTGATACAAAGCTTTCTGTACTTACTACTTGTACTTTTGACTTTTGTTGGCATAGCAAGGTCAGAAGGCACTGTGGCACCGAGAGTGTTGTAGGCAGACACGCTGACTGATGATACGTTCTTCAGAGAGGGAGTGAAGTGGCATTGCATCTCTTCACAGGCCAACCGGCCCTTTGGCTCAGCTGTGGACACGTTCACCAACACCGCTGTGCCGTTATTGTAAGACAGTCTGACTTCATATCCCAGAATGAGGCCGCGAGCTTGAGATATAGGAAGCTTCTGGATGGGATGAAGAGAAGGAAGAGG
Organism: Cebidichthys violaceus; assembly: GCF_023349555.1. Lineage (NCBI taxonomy): Eukaryota > Metazoa > Chordata > Actinopteri > Perciformes > Stichaeidae > Cebidichthys > Cebidichthys violaceus. Next base: position 9,999,307 of record NW_027176406.1, on the reverse strand, counting down.
GTTAGCGAGTAGCGTGTCTGCGTAAAGTGAGACTCTGGTTTGTTATTACAGTCGGAGAATAACGGTTGTGGGGTAATGTGTTGACCTACCTTCCAGGTCACAACACAGTCAGAGGTTTTCTGGGATATCCCACAATCCCTCCATACATCCAGCTCTCCATCTGGGGCTGAACAAGAGTGAAACAAGTTAGCAAGAAGGAGAGAGAAACAGAGAGTTAATGGCCAAATCAGGGTTCAGTGGTTCATAATTTCAGCAGATAAATGGTTATTTTGTTTAGTGGATAAGACACTACTGTTGGGGTGAATTGGATTATTCTTTTTGTTTCATCTTTACATAATTACTGTCACCATACTGTACATATTGAAACAGAAAATATCTGTACAATATAGCTAGTGGCAGGTTAGCTTAGCATCTAATGGAAACGGGGAAACAGCTAGCTTTGTCCAAAAATAACTAAATCCACCGATCAGCACCATCCTGAAAAAAGAGTGGTAACCATCTTCTCATCTAGCCCTCAGCAAGAAAGCAAGTAAGCGTATTTCCCAAAATGTCAAACTATTCCTGAAATGCTTTTTAACTGAACAGTTAAACAAAGTATAAAACAAACAGCAGAAACCGTAGACATTTTGCAACCTTCTCAGAGTTCTTTGCCGACGATAAACTTGGAGACCGCATCACAAATGAGGACTCACCCGCCTCTGTGCTTGGTAAGCTGTGGCTGAGGCTCCAGTCACTCATCAAGCCCGGGACACAGGAACAGCGAACTTGAAATTCATAGACTGTGCCGGGCTGGGGACTGTCGACTGTATAGCTGCCATGGAGTACTTCCTTGTCCTGTGTGGACAAGCATGTATTCAGTTGACAAAGCTTTAGACAATCAATGATATACAGTTTTTCTTGAGGTTGTTTTCTTTTTGTTCAGGGCAATAATTGATACATTTTGCAGTTTATTTTCAATGTCAACATACTCCATTACAGAGTGTGGACTATGCTGAGAGGAAGAAAAGGAAAATAGTGGAAGACAAAACCTCAAGCCAGACTTGCTCTTCCTCAGTCCGATATCGGACGTCACAATGACCCAGAGAGAGCTGCTGCTCATCACAGGTGGAATTCCAGGAAATGTCTAAAAACTCCTGATGGCTGACTGATGAGACTTTAGGAGGAGGGAGCTTGACTAGAAACAGAGAGAGATACACAAAAGCATGTGAAATAATGGAAAAGAAATATCACTTAAATCCAAATCAATAATTTGAAAATAAATTACAAGAGTCACTAAAGTCAGTATTAACGTTTTACTATCATACAGGTACATTACAGTGATTTTGGTTGGCATCAAGTGCTACTTATACTATTATTACTGTTGTTATTGTCGTTCGTGGTGACGTCTGTAGTCATGAATGTGCAGGACTAACTCACTGATATCAGCGGTATTGAACAAAGCAGCCTGGGATTTGACAGAACCATGCTGGACCCAAACACGAAGCTCCCCGTGGGTGTAGTCTTTCCGACAGATGATCCAACTCGTACTGGTCCCGTTGATCACATGCACCTCCCTGGAAGACAAGACAAGAAGGAGTAAAACAAATTCAGAAGGCTTCTCCCAAAGTTATCAGATTATTAAACTTTAAAGTTGTCAGATGACAATGAAGGAATATTTCTGGTTCTGTTTACTCGCTATTTGCGGACTTCCAGTGCAGGCTGTAGTACGTGTGGTTCTCTTTGTTCAGCCCTGAATCCCAATCACAGCGTATATTTACACAATTGTCCTTCTCCTCACCACATGGGATGCAGCACTCAGGAAGAGAAGGAGGAGCTGGAGAAACACAGAGGGCAAGGGATGAAATCAAAAGTGATTTTGTTTTTATAGTACTTAAAAAAAACAACTAAAGAAAATCAGTTTCAACTAAAACTGAACATCATGAAGGTAGGATTTCCTACAGAGCTGTTGAATTAGGCTGCGTTAGTTTTAACCAAATAAAACTGGCAATGTAGAATTCCAACCATGACATCTGAAACACCCAATTCAATTATAGCACCATGACACAAAATCAGGTCACAGTGCTTTACATAAAAACAAAACAAGAAATAAAGCAGAAATGTCCATACATGCACATAAATATACATAAATATACATACATACAAACAAGGGTGCTGTAAAAAATACGGTGTGCTCATTTAAGAAAATGCTCGGGTGAAAAGTAAGGTCTTTAGTTTGGTTTTAAAATAAGTGTCAGAGAAAGTCTGAGATCAGCTTGGGTTTGGATTTTTTTACTCTTTACACGTAGTATGAACAGCAGCGGTACTGACCCACCATGGCAAATTTCCAGGATTTTGTGAGTCACAAAAAGTAATTCAGAAAGAAACACACAGCTAAAACAGAAACAGATGAACACAAGACATCTAATATAACACACTGTAAAATCTCTCCCAAAGCTCATCCTAGTCAGAACATCCAGTATTGATTTACTGTAAGTTTGAGCAGTTTGACCTATGCAAATGAAATGCAAATTATTATTAATGTTCATGAGTGTTTTAGTCGTATAGATTTAATTGTCATAATAGCAATGCAGAGAATATCTGAGAGAAGACTGAAAAAGCATCAGATAGAAGAGTGATTTTCACCACAAGAAAAATACAAAAAAAGAGTCCTTTTCATACATTTGTAAATCCACCGACACCCGCAAACACGCGCGCGCGCACACACACACACACACACACACACACACACACACACACACACACACACACACCACACACACACACACACACACACACACACACACACACACACACACACAACCGCAAACACACACACACACACACCTTTTTTTCTATTCGTCACAAGACTGTCACCTTTACCCATTTCTCAAAAGCCTCGACACTTTTCGCAGTGATCAATTCAAAGCCTGCACACAGCATGTTGCAAGAAAGCATCCTGCCTGTAACGTTAACAGGAAATGAGCACTTTGGTCAGGTTGGGTCCAAATGCACCCTTCCCTCATCATCACTTCCTCTTCAAGACAAAGAGTAATGCAACAATCCAACATCATAAAGGGTCAGTCTACAAATCTGGAAACTTACAGATATCTGATCTGCATAGAGCCCTTAATAAAAACATGCTCAGCGTGCACAACATGTGCTGCACATTAAACAAAGGGCATGACTCATCTACAGTATAATTTGTTGGAGATAAGTTTTGAAGTGGAAGACAGACAGTGGGAGAGCTTTTACCTGAATAGTGATAGCAACGTTTGCATAAAGTCCTTGATATTGCATTAACATTTCAATGTTATAGCTGGTTGAAATTGAGCTAATTATACATGCTTTACCTACCCATGGGTAGTTTATTTATTTTAAATTTATAACAAGCTGATCATGTATTTTGTGTGTACAATCGTATGCAGCAAAGTTTATACTATTGTATAGTTGTTAGATAAATATAGCATAAGTAAAAAATGACAATATTTCCCTCTGGATACGGGGGAGTAAAAGTATACAAACGCACTAAACGAAACAAAGCACAAGCACCTGAGGATAGGAGGAATTGAACTTATACAGTATTTAAGTAACGTGTGCACAAGCACTGAATAAACCTACCTGGAGCAAAACACTTTGGCACGATGACCAGCAAGATGGAAAGAAGCCATCTTGACCCAAGCGTGGCCATTACATTTGGACCCAGGCCTCTAGTGCCTGAGGGGGGGGGGAACACATAAGACAAACACACACACACACACACACACACACACACACACACACACACGTATTGTATATATACATATATACACACAGAGACAAAGTATCAACCACGGAAGCTATAGCCTGTAACTGCTACATTCCTCAAATCCAAGCACTGTGTAGTTGTTTGTGACACAGTAAATGTAGCTTTCACCAACACGTGCATCGAAGTGAATAACCTTAACGCTACATGCAGACATCTTGTCTGTCATACACACATTCCCGTTAGATGCACTCCAATGTAAATGAGATGATACAGATATAGTGATATAACTAGTCAATTACATGGAAGCACAGCGGCAACGGTCCAAATAGTCAACTGAAACAAAGTAGCCCAATGAGTTCGTTTATGAATATTGTTCTGTCTCAAAACAACAGCAGGCTGTTTTGATCTTCTATATGAGCAAACTATCAATATTGTTATTATTTACCTCATCGTGAGACACGGCGGGCAGTCTGTCGCGCATTCTTTAGCGAAATGAAACAGGGAGTTTTGTATTAAAAAAAAAAAAGTTGGTGATGAAGTTCAAGACAGTGTAGCGTTTACCGGGTACCCACGCCCATTTCTGGAATTACCAGTGACGGAAGAGACACGCGCACGTCAAAACCGCACGCACACGTGAACTCAGCTCAGTCTACTTCCTGCTGTCTGTGTGATGCAGGTCCAACATCAGTCCAAGTGTCTTCACATAGAAACAACGCAGCTACGTTTACATGATAGACGAGGTAGTGATTGTAACCCAGAGACCACACCTCATCTGAAACCCCCGAGTTATTTTGTTCAGTGGTCGGCCATATAGTACTTTGTTTTACTCAAGTACAATTTTAAAGAACTACTCCTTTTTGCACTACTTTCTACTTCTAGTCCACTGCTATTCAAAGGCAGATATTGTTGTTTCTACTCCACAGCAGACAGCTGTATACTTTTCATGTTACGATTTTACATAAAAGAAAGATATAAATGTATGAAATGTAATATGTAGTTAAATATAAACCAGTAGTTCCTGGCATATAGCACTATAGCAGTAGTTGTAGTTGGGCAGGTGACCCATGTCATGTTTCAGATGTCTATGAGTTGTTAGCAGTTCATCATCGTGATTTCCCCTTCAAACTTCTTCAGATGGTTTTATTTGAATACTCTTTCAAAAGCCAGAAGAGGTTGAATCATCCATCATTTCTCAAAAACAAAGTTTAGAGAAAAGTCCCAGATTTATTGCAAATTTGTTTATAGTAGATTTCTTTCTTTCCTGTAATAATTTCACAACCCTTCAGATTTAGTCTCCTCTGTAACTACAACATTAAAATGCTGTCTGTATAAATCAGTACAATAACGTAATAATGTATAATTTTAATGCAGATACTTTTACTTTTGATACTTTAAGTTCATGTTGCTGATAATACTTCTGCTCTACTCACTTTTAAGGGCTTTTTATATATAATATGTATCAATTCAGATTCTATCATACCATAGGCACAGCTACGGGAGCAATTTTGGGATTAAGTGTCTTGCTCAAGGACACATCAACATGCGACTAGTGGAGCCGGAGATCGAACCGCCGATCCTCTGATTGAAGGACGGCCCTGCTCTCCACTTAGCCACAGTCACCCATCACCGACAATGTCACTGTCTCATGAGTGTTTTAATGGAAGTATGTGGCTGCACCAAATGCAAAATATGCCAGCACACCATATTTCAGGTGAAGTGAGACTTTTTTAAGTCTTGGCAATTGAAGAAAGACACAATTTCAACATGACTTAAAAAGACAATGGTTCTTTTAACACATTTTTTATTATGGATCTGGACCTTTAACCCAATATAGCTCTCTGTATGACATGAAACAAATGCAAAATACCAACAATCTACTTCTAATTGACAAACAAGATTACACATTAATGACTTGCTTTGCAGTTTTTGCCAAATGACAACAAAATTACATTTCTTTCTCTTGGACTCTCAGACGCAGCTGATAAGGAAAAAAAGTGAATTGCAATGTGTGTGATAGTGGTTAGGAAAGACAAAACAGCTTGGTTCAAGACAAACAGAAATATATATACATATATATATATATATTTCAATTTGAACACATGGCAGCCCTTTCCATACATTTAGATACTAAAAACAAAACAATTCAAACAGTTTATGTAATGGTTGAACTGAAAGACACCAAGAAAGTGTGTGTGTATATTTGTGTGTCTGTTTGTGTACTTGTGTATACGTCTGCTGCTGTGTTCACTGAGATGGCGTATGCTGACTCTCAGCAAAGGGAGCTGATCTCGCTCTTACTGCAGCCCCACTTGCAGCAGGCATTGGACAGGCCTATCACCACGTCCCGGCCCTTGCGGTCAGCGTTGCGTAGGGCTTCCAGGATTTCCTCATTGATAAAAGAACGGGCCGGCCTGCTAAAGACCCCCTCGTGGTTATCTCTGGCTGTGAAGCTTAGGTCTCTGTTCCTCTGGAGAAAACTCTCCACCACGTCATTGTGACTCAAACCCTCCGAGGACTCGTCCTGGTGGGAGCTGAAGGGGTCCTCAGACACATCTGCAGCAACAAAACAGGTAATGAAGAATGAGAGAATACTCATGCTTTTGTCTTACACACACATTAAATAATAGTCCCTGTCCATTATCTGTATTTAGGACCAATAGGATGTAGACATTTTTTCAGGGTCAAAAGCTCAAAGAAACATTTAGGGCTTCAACATTATCCATCTAATGGCAATCTAAATGATAATTATAGCTCTCTGATTCCAGCATAGATTGTCCACTATGAATGCTGACGAAGCCAACTATCAAACTAAATTATTGTTCAATAACAGTGTAATTAGTATCGTCTGTCTGTCTGCACTTAGAATAACGTGTGATTTTGTTTTCCCTCCATTGATGTTATCAAAGCCACAAGCTTTTCTACAGAATTGCACACAACCACAAATGAGGAAAGGAAGTTAAAGAAAGAAAATTCATCATGCACATATGATCAATTCGCAAAGATCCAGAAAAAAATCATATCAGAAATTGAACAAAAAGAAGTTGAGCGCCCTCAGCCTCTCACCTGCGCTCCTGAGTGACCGTCTCCATCGTGAGCCTCCGCAGGTGAAGATGACCGCCCGGATGAACTCTCGGCCACATAGTTTCACCCCATATGCTGGGTCGTCCATGGGCTGAACCCCAGCCACCAGCAGACACAAAGCCAGTACCACAGCTTTCCACATAGTGCCCCAAGGAAATAAAGCAAAACAGAAGTGGTTGAAATGATTCTTCTGCTTTGAGCACCACTTGGCTTTTTTGTCTCCCTGTTTGCAAGAGCTATATGACTTTCTAGCTGACCCAGGTGTGGTTTATAAAGGGGTTTGGAGCCCTGCAAGGGAGACATGCATACTGCGCACGCAGGCCGTCTCCGGAAGAAGAACAGATTTCAAAGAGAGATACAGTCAGAGACCTTTATGGAGACAAAAAGCGGACCAAAGGTGGCATAATAAACGAATATGTCAGATTATTTAACTGGGTTTCAGCATGAGAAGCACTTTTGTCACTTTTAATGTCCCACAATATTACGACCTCATCACTTACATTTCATATGTAAACGATCCCCTAATCATGGGTCATGTGGCGGATGTGAATATGGAGAGCATATTGACATTAATAATGTCAAACCAATTGCAAAGAAATATGAGACTTTGTGACAAAAAAACATTTAATTACACTGAGCAATTACAACTCTGTCTCCATATATGTTTCTCAAAGGGCATGGCATTTGCAGATATATGAATTTCCTTTGTTATATGCAAAAATAGGGGGCATTGTAAAGGTAACTCCTTTAAATAAATAAAAAAGAAACGCACGGTGAACTGACATTACCCGAAAACATGAAATCAATAGCTCGGGCTTAAATACGCATGTTGCCATGAATTCCCTGAAAAGATGTAACATTCGCTGACACCACTACAGGGATATATTTCAGCCATTGTTACCGATATCGCAATTATTTACATCTGTTTTCCCATTTTTAATTCACACAAGACCCCTACATTACTTCAGTATGTATCATTTTTCCTTTTCTCTTGAAAATTGCCTATTCGGTCATCTCTTTGCCAAAAGGTGAACTGGGAGGACTCAGACAGGACCAGTGACATTTCCAAAGGCAGATAACATACAAGTCTTATTATGAGTCAGGCAAAAATAAAACACATTTTTATCTGTGTATCCAGGTAGTCAAAGGTCGCTCGTTTAGGAAATTACAATGGGGACGATGAATTTGTAATTAATGTGACGATAACAAGCAAACAAAATGGCATTTTAGGAGGGTGTCCACCCTGGCATTCATTAACAAATGTGTCACAGAAGTGACCTGTGGAGGTCATGGCAGCAGTATGAAAACGCAACAGCCCATAATTTAGAATTATTTGCTTTTCAGTACACAGCAGGTGTTGTCATATTTATGTTCTGTTGAATGGCCGTTCCATAACTATAAAAAAAAATCCAACTGATATTACAACAAAAGTGTTTTATCCTATAATGCTATCCAAAAGTGTTAACAGGCAAGAGCAGGAAATTAAATAAATTGTCCTCCTTGCAAAAGTCTAGGCCCACTAGTACTGGAGATAGAATACAACTGAGATCACGTGAATTTGTGTCCAACATATTTGTAGAATGACTCTTCAGCGTAAAAGACAAAGACTTGAACCCAAACTGTGACTAGATTCAAATCTCTCTTTATTGCTTGTCACATAAGTAAAACCACTATATCAAGTGGGCATTCATCAAGTGACTAAAGACCAATGGATAGTACATGTAGTAATGGTATTGGCTGTAACCACTGTGTTTTAAATGTGACATATTACTGTGACACTATCAAAACACTAACTGCAGAAGTTTGACACTAAAAATAACATTACTTTCATAGCAACCGCCTTAGTTGTAAAACATTGTATGTCTATGATGGACAGGCATGTCCCACAAATGGGCGTGGATGGCTTTGTAGTAGAAATGAGAGCCGTTTAATGAGAGTCACGTCATCTCCATTCACACCAATGGGCCTTTTTTTTAACCTCATTTCATTCATTTCATGTTTATTTAAAGGGACAAATACATATGCATAGTGAATTGCACAATTATCAGTGTATGCCTCCCACTTACTTACTTCCAATTTTTCAGTTACAATATAAGAGAGAAATACAAACACATTGTGAGCCACTGAGAAGAAGAACAAGAATCAGTGTGACCCCATCCCTGCCTTGCCTCCCTGATGCGCCGCCATTCTCCCATTAGGTCCCCATATTGGTTGATAGTGTTAGGGTACTACTGGTTGCTGTATATTAGCGTTGGGACTGTTTTATGCGTGGTTTCAGACTTAGACTGAGATCAGCCCCGACGTTACTGGTGCGTTTTATTAGTACTTTTAAATGTTTTGGTGTGATTCAACCTGGTTGATCTGCTGACTTGATGTTAAACTCAGACAAAACTGAAGTTATTCTGTTAGACCCAGAACATCAATTATCTAAATATATAGATTCTCTAGATGGCTTTGCTCTGGCATCCAGCAGCACCGTAAAGAATCTCGGAGTCATCTTTGATCAGGATGTGTCCTTTAACTCCCAGATAAAACAAATTTCAAGGACTGACGTTTTTTCACCATACGTAACAACTCAAAAATCAGGCACATCCTATCTGAAAGAGATGCAGAAAGATTTGTTTACGCATTTGTTACTTCTAGACTACATTACTGCAATTCCGTATTATCAGGCTGCTGTAATACGTCTGTTAAATCTCTCCTGTTGATTCAGAAAGCTGCAGCACGTACTAACAAAAAGTAAGAAAAGAGCTCATATTACTCCTGTATTAGCTTCTCTGCACTGGCTCCCTGTAAAATCAAGAATATCATTTTAAATTCCTCTCCTCACCTACAAAGCCCTAATTGGTCAGGCATCATCATATCTTAAGGAGCTTATAGTAGCATATTACCTCACTTGTGAGCTGCGCTCACTAAATTCAGGGTTACTTGTGGTTCTTAGAGTCTCAAAAAGTAGGATGGGAGCCAGAGCCTTCAGTTATCAAGCGAGACACACTCACCACATTTAAGAGTAGGCTTAAGACTTTCCTTTGATAACACTTACAGTTAGGCCTGGCTCAGGTTTGCATTAACCCTAACCCTAGATATGCTGCTATAGGCCTAGACTGCCGGGGGACTTCCTAAAATACACTGAGCTCCTCTCTTTCTGTTTTCTCAGAAAGAGAGGAAGTTTTTGCTTACAATCTGCAACCTCACCACTAGACATTAGTGGACTAACAATAAGGGAACTTTAGCCTAAAATATGTCAACAAGGCAATTAACTGTAGCTGTTACAAGTACTAATCCTCAAATATTAATTAGATTAATTTATTGACTACTTATTAGCAAAAATAGCAATTGTGTTTCTCTATTTGTACCGATTTCTACCAATATCTACGCCATTAAATTGCCCGCAAAGTAGTTTATGGAACTTTCTGAAGTCTACGTGAATCACGTGACAATCAAGCATTTTTTTACTCTTTTTTTGACGCGACTCTCTCTTTAAAGGGCTCTGGTAGAAATACGCTGTGCCTGTGACTTTAAGAAAATTTGGCAGCGTTCAGCCAATCAGAGCGACGAAGGGGGGAGGGAAGGGAGCGGGTGGGTAGCAACAGTTGCCCTGGTGAGGACGAAGCGCCATAGCCACGGTAGCCCTGGCGACAAGAACCCAGCAACGAGAATCAACAACAACAACAACTGAATCCGCCATAAAATAATATAAAAGAAGACATTTAACCGGTGGGAAATACACACGTGGATACAGAGGTGACGCTCTTTACATATAGGGAATATTTTATGTCCAATATTGCTTCAACTGAATTGTGCTATTGCTTTTTTTCCTCCCTTGTTGTTTCAGTAGCCATAACAGTCAACTGTTAGCCCAGGTTAGCCTGCGAGCTATTGATAAATCAGTCGCGTGTGTGTCTTGAATGGGGTCGTTTTCTGCCCGCTACTCGTTCCAGTGACACTGGATTGTGTCTGCCATGACGACGCAGCCACAGATGCATACTCAAGCAGGCCGTTGTTATGGCGATGTCAAATGCAAAAGGTACAAAATGGCGGTTGTTGTAGAGACCAGTTAGCTAGATAGATAGCTATAGCATCAGTGCTGTCACGACAGACTCGTGCTCACTACTGCTTAACGTTAACTAACAGTTACTAGAAATGGACACTCATCATTTTAAACGATGATTAACGGGCGTTCTGTGGCGGTTTCATACGTTATGTTTTATTTACAGCACCCCCCCCTCCTCCCCGGCACAAAACCATGTCCCTATGTAACGTTACATGACGCTACCTACCTAAAAGGAAGGCAAAATTAAGGATAGTCGAGTTAAAAGTGTGACTGCGTAGACAGGTATTGGGTTCGTTCTGGTGCAGAACAACAACCGGCTACTGAAATATCGCTCTCGATGATGGGAAGTTGAAAGGTGGCGGACATTTAACATGTGAGGGGCGTGGCCAGAGAAGGCGTTGTGCAGGTGCTTCGCAGGTCCGAGTCTAGTTTAACGTGTTTCTTCACATATTTAGATTTGTATTAACGTTTCTTTTTGCCCGTTAACCAATTAACGTCAGAATTTTTAAAAATAAGCTATTTTGTTTTTAAAACATAGATTTTCATAACAATTCCCTTCCTCTGTGCAAACGTTATCTGTTTTCAGATGAAAAAAGACGCGAGGTTTATAAGTTAGTATCAAGGCTATTGTATTAAAATGTTTCACTAATTAAGGACATGGTGTTCATGTAATATCCGTAATTGTGTGTGACATAAAGCATAACAACAGAATGCATTATTACATGCAGTATGAGTGCAATGTGGTAAGGGGGGGGTTCCCAACTTGTGCTAGGGGCATAACTGTGTGACTGGCCATAGGATGTGAGATCACATTACAGGTAATGAGACACCGAAATGCTTGTCACCGTCAATGCTCCCCCCTCCACATCAGTTGCACCACCAAAAGGTCAGCTACAGTAATACTTTAAAATAAGTGTGTGTGTGTGTGTGTGTGTGTGTGTGTGTGTGTGTGTGTGTGTACTGGCTTCAAATACCAAATGACTTTGGCCTCTTCTTACCAAATATACATTTCCAGGATTCGTCCTGGAACTCACACTGGAGCATTCAGAGCATCTCTTATATACTGTATGTACCAGAAATGCATAACTAATTACTAGTCTCTTTGTCCCTAGCGTGATTCCTAGCTCTTGCAATGGCCACCTCAGGCTACGTAGGGGAGATCCAGCCGGCAGCCCAACCCCAGGGTGCTGGTGTTACTGTGACAGTGGGGCAACCTGACGCCAGTTCTAGCCCCGCAACAGCCCCACAGTTTCTGGCTGAGATTCAGACTACCGTGGCCACTCCCACTGTTGTCACACCCACGGGCCAAACTACTCCCACCGATCAAGCCACCTCCATCATCACTGCGAAGCCTGCAGATGTTAGTCAAGCCCAGTCCACAGCACAGGCCCAGCCTCCTCAGACCCAGTATGTGACTGCAGAGATCCAGGGCTCCCCCACGCAGTCTGGGAATGCTCAAAGCACTCCTCAGTACATCGTCGTCACAGTCACAGGTAAGGGCTGAGCTTTGCATACCGTTATATGCCATTGGGGCAGAAGCAGCGCTTTACTTAATACATTCATATTTTAGTAGTTACTCTAAATTGGAGTTGTTTAAAAAAAGTTGTTGACACAATTTCTTGTTCTGGGTTTGTTGTTTAGAAACTAACGATCATGACTAAGTTTGAAACTTTGCCTGAGTGGTGGAATGAACGTGTGGGACACTTTCAAAATGGCAGCATATCAACAAATTCATGAGAGTAAAATCACTAACTTGTGAATGTATATACATTCCCTTTGTCCTTAAGAGGGCTCCCTTCACTCAAGTGACAGCTTGTCAGACTCTAGCCCCCCTCCAGCTGTGGTGCAAACAGGAGTTCCCACGCAGGTTGTTCAGCAGGTACAGGCTGCTCAGCAGGTAATATATGCACGTACACACAAGCGCATTATGAAATGAATTCTGCCATGACTCTTAACACTATGTATCATCTTTATGTCTGCAGAGGTCAGTGGTGCAGGCCACCTCTCAGATAGCCAAGACTGAGCCGGGCACTCAGCTCAGTGTCACCAGTCTACAGCCGGTTCATATCCAGGAGGTCAGTCAAACACACACACACACACACACACACACACACACACACACACACACACACACACACAGTAACACAGTTTGTCATTGGTGGTCAAATATGGTGTCTGACAGCAACAAAAGTGGATCACATGTCACATCCAATACTTTCCAACTTCCTCACATTTTGGCTTAGTGTTAGCCAACTAATAACATCTGTGGTCGAACCTGCTTCTGTGGGCTTCCAGTTCCTCTCTTACTCTGAGGTGACAGCATTAGTCAGGGATGCAAATCTAGAAGAATGGCAGTTTCAGCATGAGGTAGGACAGCCAGAGTACCAGGCCCCGGTATCAGCAGACTACATAAGCGACTGCTGCGGCAAGCTGATCTACCTCCCCCTGGACCTCCTTCAGTATTACCAGTCACTGCACTTGCTCTCTGTGCATGCCGAGATAGGAGGAGCCCACCCTGCAGTCACAAGCTCAGGCCTCGATCAGTCACCATCGCAAGCTGCAACTGCTGCTTTCCAAGTAGGTCAGGGACACAAGAGTGACTGCTGCTATATAGGGAACAGAGAATATCTCCGTAACTAAGAAACGCCAGTTATAATGTCAGAAGAAACTGTATATGAAAGATGTTTGGAGGCTTGTCAGGCAAGGTGCAGTTAATATGGTTTAACTAGGCAGAAAAGGATTTATTTATTTGTGTGTGTCTGTGTGTGCTCACTCCGTAGGTCCAGCAGCAGCTCACACCAGTGCCAGTGCAACATGTGTATGCCAATCAAGTGCAATATGTGGAGGAAGGAGAGACCAACTACACCACCAGCACCATGTTAGAATAAAACTGTCTACCATTAGCTAACATGTCCAGACAGAATGTTTTCCCTTTTTACAGTTTAATCACTTTCTGACAGTTTACTTTGTTCTTAACACACATTTTCGTGTCTGTCATCCAGCCGCTCCAGCGCCTTTCCCTACACCGACACCGCCCTGTACACCCAGACCACCGCCGCCCAGTATTATGAAGGCCAGCCTACTTCAGGCTCACAGGCGTCCACCCCTGGCACACCTCTAACCGTCTCGGTCACTGCTGGCACAGCGGGGGGCGTGTCCATGTTTGTGGCCCAGCCCACCAGTGCAGCAGGGGGAGGGGCCACGGTGGTGACCACAGGTGGCACCACCAATGGGGCGGGGGAAGGGGCGGGCACCAACGGTGGCGCAGCAGGCAGCTATGTGATCCAGGGGGGTTACATGCTGGGCAGCAGCGGCGGCGGCGGCGGAGGAGGAGGGGCCGCTGGCAACAGTCAGAACTACTCGCACACCGCCCGCGCCTCCCCAGCCACTGTGAGTATTACAGAGGGCGAGGAGGGTAGCGTGCCGTCGGCAGACAAGAAGGTATGCAGAGGCGCCAAGCGCAGGAATTTCTTCTTTGTTTTTGTTCTCATCCCCACAACCCCTTTGGTGGCGCATACTGATGACATCATAGTTTTGTCCTGTGGAAAGCACAATTAAAACATGTAGTAGATTTGTATCAGGACCTGAAAATATTAGCCGTGGGTGATGCAATACTTTGAGTATTGATTGCATTAAAAATGTGTCGTAGCATACGGTGTTTTTAACTGTGCTGAAACAAAACAAAACCACGACCTCATCATTCTCATATCATTACAGTGCATGTGATGAGGGGCATTTTTTAATTTGCCTGAAATGCCCCCAAAACATATATTGTTCATCCCCAAATTCATCCTATTGAACCCCATATGATAATAGAAACCAACCTATGTTTGGCAAAACATCCCATCAGTATTGCAGGTCATTAATTCATTGCATACCAAATTTGTATGCCACGGCACGCAAACAAATGTATTCGTGTTTTCATTCCCAAAGGATCGACAAACTGTAAATGTGAATCGTTGTGACCGCATGTACCGTATAACTTTAGTGTGTACATATGTTGCAGTGTGTTTCCTGTTGGTATCTGTTGGCTTTGCTAACTGCACCAGCTGTTTTCTTTTTTCATTGCCTGCGTGTCAGGTACAGTGGTTGCTGGACAACTACGAGACAGCTGAAGGAGTGAGTCTGCCTCGGTCCACCCTCTACTGCCACTATCTGCTGCACTGCCAGGAGCAGAAACTGGAGCCCGTTAATGCTGCATCTTTCGGGAAACTCATTAGATCCGTGTTCATGGGGCTGCGCACACGACGCCTGGGCACACGGTAAGACGAGTCATCAGACACCCGGACTCAGGTACAGAACACACGAGAGTCCATATATCAACGTGACGTCACAGAGAGAGCAGGCAAACAGAAAGAAACACATCTCCTGACCACAGAGATGCACATCAGTAGCACGGACACACCTCTTTATACACACTGTATGGTCCATATGCACCCAGACCTCAACTAGTGGACACCCATCAGGACACCCTATAGGAGAACCATGGAGGTTTTAGTAGGAAAATGAAGAGAGCTCTTTCGAGCTTTACAAAATGTTTGCCTGGTGTAGGAAGAGATGTGGGTAGAGATGAAGACAGACAGCGTGTGTGTGGGTGTGAGTGAGTTTCACAAAGGAGGGGAGAGTGAGCAAGTGAGATTTACTTTTAAGATTTCTTAAAAGTCAGCGGGTTTTGATTAAACAACATGATATGTTTGGTTATTGTATTTTATGAATTTATATGTATAGTTAAATCAGTCGGTATTGAGACTATGGACAGCTTGTAGCTGTGGGGGAGTTACCACAGGTTTGTATAGACAACGTAAACCCTCTCTTCTCACTTGTTTTCTCCTCAACAGATTTGTCACAACAAGTTGAATTTGATGTAAAAACATATGAATCTGTCCCTGACAGGGGTAATTCTAAATACCACTACTATGGGCTGAGGATCAAGGCCGGCTCTTCTCTTCTCCGCCTGATGGAAGACCAGCAACATCTGGCCATGAGGCAGCAGCCCTTCTCACAGAAACAGAGGTGCACACACACACACACACACACACACACACACACACACACACACACACACATCTGTTGTCTATCATCACCATTAAATCATCTCACGGTTCC
Source organism: Cebidichthys violaceus (assembly GCF_023349555.1). NCBI lineage: Eukaryota > Metazoa > Chordata > Actinopteri > Perciformes > Stichaeidae > Cebidichthys > Cebidichthys violaceus. The sequence continues at coordinate 9,983,342 of NW_027176406.1, read as the reverse complement.
AAACACCTGCTTTATGAGGAGACAGACGTGCCACTTCGTTTCACTTTATCATTCACCATCTTTGTGGAGATCTGAATGTTTCATCTACCCTATCATGTGTACTTTATCCGTGGCCCTATCAGGTTGAAGCCTGTGCATAAAGTCGAGGGACTGACCAATGGCACGGCAGCGGGAGCCGGCCAGCAGCAGCAACAGCAGCAGGGTGCAGGACAGGTGGACATCAGCACCCAGGTTCAGCAGTACCAGCAGTTCCTAGGTGTGTACAGTGAACAGTGAAGTCTGATCATAGTAAAATACAACATACAGTAATATCAATTACAGTTAATTACGGTAATAATGTGATTTCTCTTTGAGTATCCGGTGTTCTTGTGTTCCAGATGCATCCCGAGCTCTCCCAGAATTCCCAGACATCGACCTCCAGGGGAAGTCTCTGCCAGAGGGGATCGAGCCGGAGCACATCAAGAGCTTCCAGCTGCTGTACAGAGAGCACTGTGAGGTGAGTGGATGAAGGGTAATCTGTTAGCTGGCGGGCACCCATTGAGTATTTATGAGTGGAAGACTACTTTAAATGAAAGAACCCTGCGTGACTTATAGTGTAGGACAGCTAACTGGAAAAAAAACACGTGCTGTAAGGGTCCTTGTTTTTCTCACTTGTGGTAATGTGAATGTGCTCAGTCATTTATGTGTACGATGTGCTCCGTGTGTTCCTTCAGGCCATACTAGATGTGATGGTCAACCTGCAGTTCACCCTGGTGGAAACTCTGTGGAAGACCTTCTGGAGGTTCAGCCAGAATCAGGCTGGAGACGCCACGCTGGCTGTGTGAGTGGTCAAAACTTAAAGGCCAATATTAAAAATTCAGTCCCAAACAAAAGTAAAAAAAGATTGCCCTAGTGCAGAAGCATTTTATACAGAATGCAGGTCATTAAAACTGGCATGCATGTGTGTGTTGGCAGCCATGACGAGTCAGAGAAGCGCCTCCCTAAGTCCTGTTTGGTGATTCTGTGCAAGTATGATCCAGTGCTGCGCTGGAGCCGTGACTGTGACAACTGCCTGTACCAGGGCCTGGTGGAGATCCTCATCCCTGACGTCCTCAGGCCCATCCCCAGTAAGGCTTCACAAGACGTGTGGTTATGCAGTCAAACATACAGTATGGTGCAGAGAGTAATGTGCACATACCTCAGAAAGTGACCACACCAAAAGGGAAAATACTTGCAAAATAAAATAGTTTTCTGACTTTTTTTTCATTTGGAATTTGCTCATTAATTATTTTTTTTGCTAGTTGTGACAAAAATAATTACAGCTGCCATTAAAGCACATGTCTCCATACCTACAGTATATGCACATAGAGAGCCATTTACCTATGAGAGAATAAAGGTATGTAGACGAATAGAAACTATTCTGGGAGAATTCACTTTTTCTTGGTTGAAACATTTGGAATGATGGACTGGCTCTGTAGTAAAGTTTTCCTAATTACACGCCTGCTGCTGCGCTGTGGAAACTGACTCACGGTTCAGACTTTGAATTTAATTACTTTGAGCTATGAGAAAGGATCTTTCCTTCCACACATAAATAACGCCATGCCCTAGGTCTTTGTCTTCTATGGAAATTGAAATTACATTGGAAAATCTGGTTTTGCACACGGCCAAAAAAATCGGATTCTCCAGCAGAAACAAATACGCCATTTTCACCAGATGTTTGATAATCCGTTCTCCTGGTACATTCTCAGGGCAGAGGGGAAATGAAAACATACTCTGAAGTGACCAGTATTAAAGTCTTTAATCCTCTTTTTCCTCGCTGCCCCCAGGTGCCTTAACTCAAGCCATCCGCAACTTTGCCAAGAGCCTGGAGAGCTGGCTGACCAACGCCATGATGAACATCCCGGAGGAAATGGTCCGCATCAAGGTACGCGCCTCTCGGATTAGCTTGCAGTTAGTGGAACAACATGTTCTATGAGTCATGGAGCAGCTTTTGTAGGCTTGCAAGATCAGCCATTATGAAATCTTTTGCTGAGACTGATTGCAAGTTCAGAAACTGTTAGAAGAAATACTTTGAACTTAAAGTGCCGAACTACTACAACTGATTTTTTTTTTTATCCTTCTCCCCTTTGTGGTCTCTCAGGTAACATCAGCCAATGCATTTGCCCAGACCCTGCGTCGCTACACCAGTCTGAACCACCTGGCCCAGGCAGCCCGCGCCGTCCTCCAGAACACGGCCCAGATCAACCAGATGCTCTCCGACCTCAACCGCGTCGACTTCGCTAACGTCCAGGTCGGCTTAGTCTCTGAACGCACCTCACACGAAGGTGTTTGTGGTTTAACCGTGTTCTGCATATGCAGTAATTTCTGCTGCAGCTTGTGGTTTTGATGAGGTTTCATGTGTTGCCTAATTATTCAGTCACTGCATGAATCATTCTGGGGGGTTTTCTACAACTTTCCTACCCAGGTAATGTAAAACAAGCGCTCTTGCTTTTTCTCAGAAGCTTGTTGTTTTTTCCCCTCCCTCCAGTGAGTGAACAGCACATGGTTAGACACAGAGCCCTGGACCTGGGAGGTATTTTGTGACTCGTTAAAGACAATTTGGCAGGGATTGCGTTTCCAAGGATAGTCCTCGGTCACCCTGCTGCCCTCTGCCGGTTCTACAAATGCCAGGTGTGACTGCTTCTTACTGACGCATTCCTGTCCACCCTTTTTGCAGGAGCAGGCTTCGTGGGTGTGCCGGTGTGAGGACCGCGTTGTCCAGCGGCTGGAGCAGGACTTCAAGCTGACCCTGCAGCAGCAGAACTCCCTGGAGCAGTGGGCCGCGTGGCTGGATGGCGTTGTCTCCCAGGTGCTAAAGCCCTACCAGCAGAGCCCCGCCTTCCCGAAGGCCGCCAAGCTCTTCCTGCTCAAGTGGTCCTTTTACAGGTGTGATGGGAGACATTTGGACATTCTAACATCCATTCTGCTTTATTGTCTTTGTCAATGCGGTGAGATTTAACTACACGCTTTTGTTACACAGCAAATTAGCATGTTCTATGCTCTTACAGTGAATCACTGGTTTGAAGTCATGACGGGTATGATTGATTTAAAGTCACAAAAACAGAACTTAACTTGCATCTTGCATTTGACAGAGTCTGTCACTCTCTTGATGCTTTGAACTCTGTCACAGTGAATCACTGAGAAATACTTCCTGTTCGTGGTTCAGAGGAAGAAGTAATACTAATGTCAGTTCCCTGATCTCTGCTCTCCAGCTCCATGGTGATCAGGGACCTGACCCTGAGGAGTGCCGCCAGCTTTGGCTCCTTTCACTTGATCCGCCTGCTGTACGACGAGTACATGTACTACCTGATAGAGCACAGAGTGGCCCAGGCGAAAGGAGAGACCCCCATTGCTGTCATGGGAGAGGTACCAAAGCGCACACACACACACACACACACACACACACACACATAAATGAACTCATGTGAGCCTAATAACACTTTCCCCTCTCGCCATTAGTTTGCCAGTTTAGGCCGGGGTCTACATCAGCTGGATCCGGACAAAGGTAATTAAGACTCTGCTCTTTGTTTCTACTGTGTCCCAGACAAACCACAAGCGTTGTGTAT